>NC_037670.1:157692833-157750745 GCF_003255815.1 Theropithecus gelada
AGAGTTTCTGCCGAGAGATCTGCTGTGAGTCTGATGGGCTTCCCTTTGTGGGTAACCCGACCTTTCTCTCTGGCTGCCCTTAAGATTTTTTCCTTCATTTCAACTTTGGTGAATCTGGCAATTATGTGTCTTGGAGTTGCTCTTCTCGAGGAGTATCTTTGTGGCGTTCTCTGTATTTCCTGGATTTGAATGTTGGCCTGCCCTACTAGGTTGGGAAAGTTCTCCTGGATGATATCCTGAAGAGTGTTTTCCAACTTGGTTCCATTTTCCCCCTCACTTTCAGGCACCCCAATCAGACGTAGATTTGGTCTTTTTACATAATCCCATACTTCTTGCAGGCTTTGTTCATTTCTTTTTCTTCTTTTTTCTTTTGGTTTCTCTTCTCGCTTCATTTCATTCATTTGATCCTCAATTGCTGATACTCTTTCTTCCAGTTGATCGAGTCGGTTACTGAAGCTTGTGCATTTGTCACGTATTTCTCGTGTCATGGTTTTCATCTCTTTCATTTCGTTTATGACCTTCTCTGCATTAATTAGTCTAGCCGTCAATTCTTCCACTTTTTTTTCAAGATTTTTAGTTTCTTTGCGCTGGGTACGTAATTCCTCCTTTAGCTCTGAGAAATTTGATGGACTGAAGCCTTCTTCTCTCATCTCGTCAAAGTCATTCTCCGTCCAGCTTTGATCCGTTGCTGGCGATGAGCTGCGCTCCTTTGCCGGGGGAGATGCGCTCTTGTTTTTTGAATTTCCAGCTTTTCTGCCCTGCTTTTTCCCCATCTTTGTGGTTTTATCTGCCTCTGGTCTTTGATGATGGTGATGTACTGATGGGGTTTTGGTGTAGGTGTCCTTCCTGTTTGATAGTTTTCCTTCTAACAGTCAGGACCCTCAGCTGTAGGTCTGTTGGAGATTGCTTGAGGTCCACTCCAGACCCTGTTTGCCTGGGTAACAGCAGCAGAGGCTGCAGAAGATAGAATATTTCTGAACAGCAAGTGTACCTGTCTGATTCTTGCTTTGGAAGCTTCCTCTCAGGGGTGTACTCCACCCTGTGAGGTGTGGGGTGTCAGACTGCCCCTAGTGGGGGATGTCTCCCAGTTAGGCTACTCAGGGGTCAGGGACCCGCTTGAGCAGGGAGTCTGTCCCTTCTCAGATCTCAACCTCCGTGTTGGGAGATCCACTGCTCTCTTCAAAGCTGTCAGACAGAGTCGTTTGCGTCTGCAGAGGTGTCTGCTGCTTTGTTATTGTTTTCTGTGCCCTGCCCCCAGAGGTGGAGTCTACAGAGACAGGCAGGTTTCCTTGAGCTGCTGTGAGCTCCACCCAGTTCGAGCTTCCCAGCAGCTTTGTTTACCTACTTAAGCCTCAGCAATGGCGGGCGCCCCTCCCCCAGCCTCGCTGCTGCCTTGCCGGTAGATCACAGACTGCTGTAATAGCAATGAGGGAGGCTCCGTGGGTGTGGGACCCTCCTGGCCAGGTGTGGGATATGATCTCCTGGTGTGCCTGTTTGCTCAAAGCGCAGTATTGGGGTGGGAGTTACCCGATTCTCCAGGTGTTGTGTGTCTCAGTTCCCCTGGCTAGGAAAAGGGATTCCCTTCCCCCTTGCGCTTCTCAGGTGAGGCAATGCCTCGCCCTGCTTCAGCTCTCGCTGGTCGGGCTGCAGCAGCTGACCAGTACCGATCGTCCGGCACTCCCCAGTGAGATGAACCCAGTACCTCAGTTGAAAATGCCGAAATCACCGGTCTTCTGTGTCGCTGGCGCTGGGAGTTGAAGACTGGAGCTGCTCCTATTCGGCCATCTTGCTCCGCCCCCCCCGTGTTTTTTAAGTGAAAGATTTCTTTTAGAATTTAGGATTAGTTCAAAATTTGCTTCCTTAGAGGAACTGGAGTCCATATTTTTGACAATGAGAATTATATCATGTGATGTGTATCCTTTTGCCTGGGCTGCTAGGAAGCTCAGATTTAGTTTGGGGGCTCACTTCATATTCATTCTGCTTGCCCATATGATCTGCATAGTTGTCTTTTACATCTATTTGGTGTTGTTTAGCTCTGCATCTCTTTAGTCCCACTTTCTCATTTGTATTTTACTTTTTATTGTTTATACTCTTGTGCAAGCCATCTCACATCTTTTTTGGGAGGAGGTGGGATATAATTAAAATGAAACTTGAATGTAGATATTGTTACTCAGTTTCACCATTAAATACTGGTTGAATGGTTATCAGTCTTTGACTGGGTGCCCACCCCCAAGTAGCTTCATAGAACACTCAGAGTAAAAGCTCACAAAGTTGGGACTGGTCTGACTCCTAATTTTCTCCTTGATTCATATCCTGTCACTGTCACTCTTCCTCAAGTCTCTAAAGCCACACTGACCTCCTTGTCATTCCATGTTCCTTGAGCAGGCTAAACACATCTTGTTTCAGGGTCTGTTCTCTCTGGAATCAGCTTCCCAGATAGTGTCCTTTCTCTTTCACTTTCCAGTAAGCTGTATTCAAATGCCGTCTTTATCCAGACGCCCTCCCTGGCCTCCTTATAAATGAAGTAGCCTCCTTCCTCCTTGCCTGTCTTGGCTTTTGCATAGCTGTTACCTCCCAGCTCCCCTCACTAGAACATAAGCTTCATGAGGGAGGGACTGGTTTTGTTCATTGCTGTATGTATCTCTAGGCCCTCAGAACTGTGCCTGGTAAGTAATAGATACTTAGTGAATATTTGTTGAATGAATAAGTGAATTAAATAGGGTCACTAGCAACTATTATTTGTTCTTTTCTACAGAGTTTTGAGCATGCATTTCATGTGAGACAATTTAGTTACAATTGTTTCTTAAGGCTGGGAACTGTCCTCCATGACCTCTCTAGATCCTGCATCGCACTGCTGCTCATTACTTAGCTTTTACTAAGCACTCAATGTACCAGGCACTGTCAGAGTATAGAGAAAAGGTCTGATCTCAATTCAGAAATAAATATCCTCAGGAACTTTAGAAAGGGGTAGACTTTAGGGGATTTGGGCTAATAATGTTGTGATTCATAGATTATTTATTTTGTTCCTAATAATATGTCAGCCAACACTTCTGTCACACTTTATATTTTCAGAGCACATTCACACACTTCTCCAGTCCTAACAATATCCTGGTGAGGCAGGTATTCTTATTATCTTACCTGTTTTACAAAGAAAAAACAGACCCAGAAAAGTTAAGTCACTTACCAAAGGTCAAGCAGCTTGAAAGTTGCAGAGCTCTGTTTGAATTTGGGTTTTTTAAAACTCCAGAACCTGTGTTCCTTTAATGCGTATGTGGATGGCGCTTGTCTGACATACTTGATGAGTATGATGTCTGATTCCTTATCTGTAAGAGGCTTTCTTGGTGTATTCCTAATGGTAGTATTCTAGATTTGGGTTTTTCTTTTTGCATCCTTTTATTCCACTTGAGTAATGAGTCACTTTTGGTGACTGGCCTTATTTTCACAGGTGTGCTTTTTCCTTTATTGGATCTTTCTTTTGTCTTTAAGAACAATACCGACTTTTATGTATTTTCTCCTGTATGGACTCCATTACTCTGTTAACTCCAAAGTGAAAGCAAAATTGCTCCACAGAAGGAACCAGTGATGGTGACTGGTTATTTTCCTTTCAAAACATTTGATCGGCTACACTGAAATATAGAAGCTAGTATGAAAATGGGAAGCAGACAAATTTAGTTTTAGATCTCTCATTATTTACCCTGGGTTTTAATGCTTGTTTATGGGACTCACTTGGAGCTCATGGTTGTGAATCACCTAGAACTTAATAACGTATTTGTTCCTACTAGATGTCGTTAACAGTAGCTTAACATGTGTACCGTGGTCCTTTTAGCCCTTTAGGCAAATAAATGCCTTCCTGGGGATTAATTAGTCATGGTTAAGATGTAATTCATCATGCAAAATACCAGAGCTGTCTTAGTGAAAAATTCTTAATGATCCAGAAATGTCTTTGTGTCCAGCTTAACTGGAATCTTGTTTATTCTTTTATGTTCCTCCATGAACTTGACAATAGTTTATAAGTCATAATCGTTTTGAGAATAGGAATGCAAAAAAAAAATCTAGAGTGATTCAATAACTTGAATACATCTTGGGTTGGCAACTTTATACCATTGGTCCTTTGATCATATCTTTTATTTAGCTCATGCTTTTAAATCTTGCCCAGATTCAAGACTGTTATTACTAAAAAAGCTGCTTGGTGCTCTCTTTCCATCCCTAGCTGTCTGCTGTTCTCTTTACCTATGAACTGTGGCTTGATGAGAGTACGTGTCCTGCAGCTCAGGAGTTGAAGGCAGGAAAGATAGGATTTTGTAACATGTATAGAAGGAGCATGGATTTTGGAGTCAAATATACTTAGCTTTAATTTCAACTCTGTTATTAACTATGTGCACGTGTATAAGTTACTTTACCTCTCTGAGCCTCTGATTCCTTATCTGTAAAAAGGCTGGTGATAATATTTTATTATACTAGACTGCTTTGAGGATTGTCTTAGACTAGGTATGCAAAATAACCACTGTATTGCCTGGTGTATTATAGTCACTCAGTAGTTTGTATCCTGTGCCTCACTTTCACCTTCCTTTCCAAACATGTAGGACACAGGGATGTCCTAAATTTGTAATGCATGTACATTTCTGCATTTAGTTTTAAAATTTCACAAGTGGAGGATGAATGAGAGTTGACTTGTCAACACTTACTGTCAAAGGGATCTTGGATAATTTTTGGACTATATTTTTAAAAAAATGCAATGTAGTTTTAGGCTATATTACTAGAAATATAGTGTTCATGTTGTGGGATATAAAACCTTTTTCCGTTTGGAAGTATGTTGTGTTCACTTCTCAGCACATCTGAGAAGCAGGTTAGTGAAGCCATTAAGAACCATATGGCCCAGGTTTGAGGTCAGACTCTGCTCCTTAAAGACTGCGGCTTGAATAAAAAACTCAATCTCTTTATCTCTACAAAGAGGGATAAGTATGGTACTCATATGGTTTGGCTGTGTCCCCATCGACATCTCATCTTGAATTTTAACTCCCACAATTCCCATGTGTCGTGGGAGCAACTCAGTAGGGGTTGATTGAATTGAGGGGGTCTCTCCTCGCTGCACTGTTCTTGTGATAGTGAATGAGTTTCACGAGATCTGATGGCTTTAAAAAGGGGAGTCCCTGCACAAGCCCTATTCTCTTGTCTGCTGCCATGTGAGATGTGCCTTTCACCTTCACCTTTCACCATGAGGCCTCCCCAGCCACGTGGAATTGTAAGTCCAGTAAACCTCTTTCTTTTGTAAATTGCCCGGTCTCGGGTGTGTTTTTATCAGCAGCATGAAAACAGATTAATACAGGTACCTACCTCATAAGTATGTTTTTGCAATAAATTAATTAGTATGTGTAAACCACTTAGATTAATGCCTGGCACTAGTAAGTTCTATGTGAGTGTCACCTGTTTCCGAGGGGACTTCAGATGAAAGCAAAAAGGATGGTGGGCTGTTGGAAGTCATGATATGGAAGAAACAGTTGAAGAAATTGGAGGTGTGTAACCCAAGAAAGAACTATCGAAAGTCCTTCACCATTTAAAGGGAAATTTTATGGAAGAAGGAATAGACATTTTTTGTGTTACAGAAAAAGATGGGACTAGGATCAATGGGTAGAAATTATAAAGAGGCTGATTTTATTTTATTTTAATGGAAGGCTGTATAATAAGTAAAGCTGTTCAAAATTGCAGTGAATTGCTTTGTGAACTGGTAGAGCTCTGCATTGCACAGAGGCTTAGCAGGCTGAAGAGAGGTTCATGACTTGGGCTGGTGGAGGGAGCTCAATGACAAGTGTTCTTTTCTGCACTGCTGTCTGTTCAGGTTAAGGGACTAGTGATAATCCCACACTGAAATTTGCTGGGATTTGCTAGCGTGCATGAGAACTTTCTCCCTAGAATTAGGCAGCTCTTTCATGCTTTTCTTTCTTTTTCTTTTTGAGATGGAGTCTCACTCTGTTGCCCAGGCTGAAGTGCAATGGTGTGATCTCGCCTCACTGCAACCTCCGTCTCCTGGGTTCAAGTGATTCTCCTGCCTCAGCCTCCCGAGTAACTGGGACAACAGGCACAGGCCATTGTGCCTGGCTGATTTTTTATATTTTTAGTAGAGACAGGGTTTCACCATATTGGCCAGGCTGGTCTCGAATTCCTGACCTAGTGATCCGCCCTCCTGGACCTCCCAAATTGCTGGGATTACAGGTGTGAACCACCGCGCCTGGCCTCTCATGCTTTTATGGTCTATCATTTTTATTGACTATTTATCTCAGACAAATATTTATTATCTGAGACATTGTATTTCTGCTCTCATATTGCAGAAAAGAAAACAGAGCTTGGAAATAAATATTCACTGCCTGCTGTTGCTTGGCACCATGCATTCAATTCTTGAAGGAACCCAATGACTTAGATTTTATTATTGTTGGGAGACCATTCTCCTCAGGTCTCTTACGTTTCTGAAGTTCTTGTGAGCCAAGCACTGATTGCCCTTTGTTTTAGGTTATTTTGCCAAGGATGTTTGTTTAGCAGACAGAGTTGGAAGCTAGAGATGGTCTCTCACTCCAGAGCAAGGGGCAGGTGTGTTTCCAGTCCAGTCTCGGAGCTTAGATTCGGTTTTTGGAGCTCGGAGTTCTTCTCCAGGAGCTGCCTATGTGGGCAGGCTTCTCTTTGGGCCCATCTACCTAACCTTTGTGGGACTCGGGGGTGAGGGGAACCGATGTGAACATGCTGCACTTACGCCGCTTGCTGTGCTATGAGTGTGATCAAGTCTTCTGGACTTGAGGAGCTCCAGGAGTTTTGTGTCTTCTGCCAGCACCTGTGAAACTTTGGCTAACCTCTTAGCTTGCAAGTAGGATAAAATCTCAGCCTTCACCATTCTTGACATTAAGGAGGAATAAAGTGAGAACCAGAGAGTTTAAACCTAATGCCCAGGTTAAGTGATCTAGTATTTGGGGGCGGTGGGGTTTTAACTTTTGTCTTCAGAGGGTGTACTTTTTATTGTATTGTGGAAAAACGCTACTGCCTTTGCTGCTGCTATTACTACTGTTATTGCTAGAACAATAATAGCTAACGACAACAACCAACATTTGTTGAGTGCTAATGACATACCAGGCCTTGTTTGATCTCATTTAATTCTCACTAACAACCCTATGTGGAAGGTATCTTAGTATTTTCACTTTATAGATGAGCAAAATGAGATGCTATTACTAAGGTCATGAGTAGTCAGTATGGTGGAGCCACGATTCTAACCCAGGCAGCTTTACTCTGCCTGAAGAGACACCACTCTGTAGCTGTTAGGAGTGCAATCTGAAAGCAGACCAACCTGGGTTTTAAATCCCCATACTATTCCTAACCTTCATTGTGTGAGGTGGTGTAAATTAATGTAACCTCTTTAAATCTCAGCTGTTTCATCTGTAAAAAGAGGGGAGGGAATAATAATAGGACCTACTCCAAAGGCCTGTTATGAGGATTAAACATACATTCTATAAAATGTGCAACACAGCTGGCTCCTGGCAGCTAGTAAGCCTCTCTAAATATTAGAGGCTATTATTATTTTTATTATCATTGTGCCTTTTCGCTAATTAAAAAAAAAAAAAGCTTTAATAGTTTTGCACTCTGAGTTCTGTAATGTAAATATTTTTCACTAAAGACAAAATATTATTCATCCCAGTTTACATCAAGAGGATACATTTCAAATATGGGGCAAAGCTGGCACAGGGTATTTCTTACATAAATATTTTCTTGAAAAAGGAAAATAGGAGGCAAACCCCCCAGTAGACCCAATTTAGTCTCTAATCTTCATTTTAGTAACCCTTTCTATTCCCTAAATAACTCCTAATGATCCAGTAATGTGTTCACAGTGACAGCTGATGCCAGAGAAGGTGTCCTCTCTGGGCCTGACATTTTCCTTAATGGTAATTCTAACTAGTTAAGGTAAACAATGTGAAATGTTATATTTTTTCCACAAATGGTAGTGGAGCAGAAATCATGAAAAGCCTTGTAAAGATGGCAAACTGATCTAGTGTAGCTTTGACAGTTCTGTGACTGCTGTTACAAGGGGAAATAATGGAGTTAAACATCTAGGAACCTTTACCTTTGGGACAGTTGATAAATTGAAGGCATTTTCTGATTGTGCTTTACTTTAGATTAACAGCCTGGAAGTTTCAGATTTAAAGAGCAAAGTTGTGTATCATTAAAACAACAAGAAGACATGATACATGCTAAGCTGCTCTGTACCCAAAGATTGCAAGTAATCTTGGTAGCTCTATTTTTGAAGCCCAGTTTAGCTTACATTCTCCACTCTGATTTACTTTAATAGTCAAACACTTGGGTGGTATTCTCTACCTGCAAGAAACCTTGGAAGTAGTCTGGTTTAGGATCACCAGTTTACAGATGAGGAAACAGGATCTCTCATGTAAAGGCTTTAAATCAAGTCTTGCGGTTCCCAGTAGTGTTCCTTTCCGGAGCATCCCACACTGTCCTTAGTGGCTTTTGCACTTCCCTTCTTTGCCTTCGTTCCTGCCATTCCCCTACCCGTATTCATGATATAGCTGATCTTTTGGCATCCCTAACACCTAACAAAAAGAATTATAAAATTCTTTTTGGAGGTTAGATTGAAGTCAAAGACTGGCCTGAATTTCCCTATAAATTGAAAAAGGAGTTTTATATATTGTGTGGCTCATGAATTAAGATCCTTTGGTCTAAATGACAGTTCAGAGCAGACTATTGTACAGTATTTTGCTTGCAAATATCTAGAAGTGGATATATGATTAATTTGCTGACAGACCATCTCTGAAAGCAGTTCTAATGATGGACTTATAATTGATGGTATCCATCATTGAGAACCTAAAATATCCCCCTCCCTAAATTAAAAAAGATAAATGAAATAAACTAGGCTGAATGTATAAGCTGACAAATCTGAGGGAATTTAATGAAACTCTAAATTACCACAGCCAACAGATAAGAGGAAAAGGTTCCTTTGTTACTGATTATAATACTAAATTAAAAAAAATTATCCGAGAAAGATAGTAGAGGAAACAAAGATCTGTGTTCCATGTATCAAATGAAGTTATTGAAATATTTTTAATAAGTCTATCTATCTCATTCCCTGGTTATTGTTGATTCGTATCAATCTTGTTAGTGCTGTTTGAAGACTAGTAAGTGCAGGAACTGTCCTGTAGGATACTTTAGATGACTGCTGTTGTAAGAGATTTTAGAATTAATATGACCTTATTTCCAGACTGCTGGGGGCTCCACACCAAATTCAGGTCATTCAAATGAGCTTTTTGGAAAGTGGTTCCTCAGTGTATAAGTAATTGTATCCATTACTGTGCTTTCAGCTATGTATGAAAAAGACCAGCTGAAAGTGACTTAAACAATAGATATTTATTTTCTCCCCTAACAAGAAGTCCTGAGGTAAGGCCGCTGCAGGGCTGCTTTGGTGGCCAAGGACATAGTGATAGCTTGGCATTCCTCCTGGTTTTTCCTTCCACGGTTACTCAGACACATGGCTGAAGTGTCTGAGTATCTTATCTTTGTACAGTGATACCTAGGGTTGGGAAAGGGACCTTTTCTTGTTATTCTTCTTGCAGAAAATTGTTCCTAGTACTTCCTTAGGTCTGTCTCATTGACCAGACTTGTCACTGATAAGGAGAATGGAACAGTTCACTCAAATCAAGAGTTACCCAGTCTCTTGAACCGTTCATGCCTGCCTGCTAGCTGATTAAAATCAGTTCTAATGCCAGTGACAGAAGAGAAGGGCCCCTTGGATAGGCAACAACAAATCCACTTAGATGGGCTATTGGAATTTACTGTGAAGGAAGTTTTGTGTTTTGTGTTTGTAACTTATTTCATTTCCTAGTTAGTAAGACGAACGTGCTTCACCTTTCTTTTGCATTTTACTTTCAAGTTTTACTCAGCTTGATATACTCTCTGCCTTCACCAGGACTCTGTCTACTAGTGACGATGTCGAAGACAGGGAAAATGAGAAGGGTCGCCTTGAAGAAGCCTACGAGAAATGTGACCGTGACCTGGATGAATTGATTGTGCAGCACTACACAGAATTGACGACAGCCATTCGCACATATCAGAGCATCACAGAGCGCATCACTAACTCCCGAAATAAAATAAAGCAGGTATTCCTCCCTTCTTGTCTGGTGATGGCAGCACTTCCTGTCAGTATAGGCGTTGCAGCTTGGAGAGGAGCCATGGTAGTGGCTAATGGTCCTGAATAAGTGATTCAAAATGCCGCTTTTCAGGAGTTCTGCAGGTGTCTGGAAAGGCTTGCTGGGAAAGACCACAGAAGGCATCCTCAGCTGATTTCTTCCCTCCCCTGTGTCTTATCCTTGGTTCTGCCATTATTTCTCACTGCAGTGTGGAATGAGACAAGCAAGATGGCCTCCATTTGCTTGTGTCTTACGGTCCATCCCTAACAAACTAGTAGGTGTACTGGCCCTTGTATTCTCCATTCTCATTCTAGCAGTTATTCCTGTACTTCACACATCTAAACAACAAAGCCTAATATTTGGACCATTGAGTCAGTGCCTATTCTGCATCTTAGTGGCCGACCTATTTACACTCACATGAGTTGGAGGGCAGCCAGCTGAATACGCTTTTATCGGAATCTAAACCACAGAAGAGAGTATGTCTCCTACATTGAAGTTGGTTGTGATTTGCCTGCATTTATTGTGCATTCTTGGTATTTTTTGTTAAGTGAAGAAAATTTAACCTACAGATTATTTAAACATAAAACGAAATGTTTATGAAAACAATTTTTTTTTTTTTTTGGAGATGGAGCCTTGCTGTGTTGCCCAGGCTAGAGTGCAGTAGTGCCTCACTGAAGCCTTGAACTCCTGGGCTCAAGCAATCCTCCTGCCTCAGTCTCCCAAAGTGCTGGGATTATAGGTGTGACCACCATGCCTGGCAAAAAACCAAAATTCTTGAATATCATGCTTTAGTTGTGATTAATGTGTATTAATTTTTTTTTTTTTTTTTTTTTTTTTTTTTTAGTTTTTGAGACGGAGTCTCACTCTGTCGCTCAGGCTGGAGTGAGTGCAGTAGCGTGATCTTGGCTCACTGCAAGCTCTGCCTACCGGGTTCACACCATTCTTCTGCCTCTGCCTCCCGAGCAGCTGGGACTGCAGGTGCCCGCCACCATGCCTGGCTAATGTTTTTTTCGTATTTTTAGTAGAGATGGGGTTTCACCATGTTAGCCAGCATGGTCTCGATCTCCTGACCTCGTGATCCTCCTGCCTGGGCCTCCCAAAGTGCTGGGATTACAGGCGTGAGCCACCGCACCCTGCCATTAATTTTTATTTTGTAGTTTTCTTTTCATGTTTTGGAACAATTTTTCTTTTATTTGTTGTTTTTCTCCCTTTTTCTCCTCCTTCCTTTCTTCCTTCCCCCACGTTCTTTCTCCCCTTCTCTCTCTTCTCCTACCCCATCTTGCTCCCCACCCCCACTTTCTTCCTTTTGCATTAGGTCCTAGAGAAAAATCATGGTTCTTGGGTACTATGTCTTTTGTACCTAAAGGATAAAATGGTTTTGTAAGGAGTATTTTCATAATTGGCCAAAGGATGAACTGATCAAATAAGGGTTATGTACTATAACATTATAGTTATGTGGTTTTTAACTGTGTATTTTGAGATCACTCCTTTAATACCGCTCAGTACTACCCTGTGATAAATAACAATAATTGCCACCACTTACTGAATGAACACTGAGTCTTTGCAAGGGATGATTATGTCCAATCATCTCAATGAATTTAGAATTTGAACTCTAATCTCCCTGATTCTAAAGCC
This sequence comes from Theropithecus gelada, assembly GCF_003255815.1. Lineage (NCBI taxonomy): Eukaryota > Metazoa > Chordata > Mammalia > Primates > Cercopithecidae > Theropithecus > Theropithecus gelada. Next base: position 157,704,638 of record NC_037670.1, read on the forward strand.
TTTGATGCTGATTTTCAGGCATTTTTAAGGCAGCAGAAACTTTTTTTTTTGGGTGATATTTTGCAGAATACCAACATATCAATCATTAGGAGAGGTAATGCTCTCCTCTTATTTGGTTTTGGGGTGAGAGGTCCAAAGCATCATGCTTGGTTCTCCCCACCACTGTGGGACTGAGGGATGCGTAGGCCGTGATTTAAAATTCACTGCCCTATGCTATCAGATTGGTTAGGGGACTGTCTGACCTGTATCTGCCCAGTAACAGCTGTGCATATGGCATCTTCATGTTTTGTTTTGTGTCCATTAGATCTTACATTATGATTTTGTAAGCAGATATATAAATTATGCTTCTACAAATACTGATGATATATGACTTTCAATGTCTAACAGTGTAGTTCCAGAATCAGTATGCTCTTAACATTTTTGGAAGCCATATGTTGACCTCTCTACATTTTAAAATTAACTGGGCTTTTTTTTTTTTTTTTTTTGAGACGGAGTTTCATTCTTGTTGCCCAGACTGGAGTGCATTTGTGCGATCTCAGCTCACCTCTACCTCCGCCTCCCGGGTTCAAGTGATTCTCTTGCCTCAGCCTCCCGAGTAGCTGGGATTACAGGCATGCATCCCCACGCCTGGCTATAACTGGGCATTTTTGAAAGGGATACTATAAATGTTGGCCTTTACGAGTGCTGAGTTCATCCTATGGATTTATCTGTGAAACTAGGTAAAGTTATAGATCACTTGCTCTAGATTTAAAGTAAACTGTAGTCCATTTTGACCCAATATACTAAGCTCAGGAGGGGTCAATGAATGTATAGAGCTGCTGACCTTCTGGCTTTGCCTCGGGTAATCACAGCAAAGGTGAAGGACCTCATGGTATTTGTGTTTTCTGATTAGTCTGATTGACTGAAAAGACATTGTCCTTATCTCACGGGAAGCACCAGCAGTGATTTCTGCTTTGCTTCCCATCACTCTGAGTCAATAGCATCTTTGCTGCAAACAAACAATGTTCTCCTGATATTGAAAAAGAGCCTCGTCTTGATCATTTCACATTTGTTTTAGTGGCCACATTTCTGACCGTCCTCATTTTCAGTATGCTAGAGTTTTGAGCAAAAGAAAATAACAAAACTTTATTATATCTGATAGTTGTCAAGAAAGTAAATGTCATACTATTCTGGGTTATGAATTAACTTCAGTATTGGGAAGAGAAATAAAGGGTCAAAGCTCTTTTCAAAAGAGCCTTTAATAATTGATTAATGGGAAAATAAAAGTGTTGGGGGAAAACGAAAATGAATTTGTTTTTGACAGTTTTGTACCATGACAGTCCATTTCTTATCACCAAGGAAACACTGATGTTTTCTCACTAATCTTTTCTTGTCATTTTTGGCTTTTAATTGCACTTTGGATTATATATGAAATATAGGTATGTATTTTTTTAAAGTGAAAACATGGATGATTCAGTAACGTTTGGGCTATGTTATCTCAGAGCCAAGCAAGAAGCTGAGAATGTGTAGATCTGAGTTGAAATTTTCTTTGTGTTCTCTGCCAAAATAATAAGGATTCATGTAGCAAATATCTGTTGAGTGCCCGCTACGTTGCTGGTTCTGTTTTAGGTGCTAGAGCTGTACAAATGGGAAACACCAGTTCCTGTCCTCAAGGAGCTTATGTGCAAATGAGAGGACAGAAAACGAACAAATAGATAATGTTGAACAACATTTATGTAGTCTCTATGTATTGAGTGTCTACTTTGTGTTGAGGATTGTTCTAGATTTTCAGGTATAGAAGCGAAGAAAACACAAATGTTTCTTTTTTTTTATTTTTTATTATACTTTAAGTGCTAGGGTACATGTGCACAATGTGCAGGTTTGTTACATATGTATACATGTGCCATGTTGGTGTGCTGCACCTATTAACTCGTCATTTACATTACGTATATCTCCTAATGCTATCCCTCCCTCCTCCCCCCTCCCCACAATAGGTGATGTTCCCCTTCCTGTGTCCAAGTGATCTCATTGTTCAATTCCCACCTATGAGTGAGAACATGCGGTGTTTGGTTTTCTGTTCTTGAGATAGTTTGCTTCCAGCTGCATCCATGTCCCTACAAAGGACACAAACTCATCCTTTTTTATGACTGCATAGTATTCCATGGTGTATATGTGCCACATTTTCTTAATCCAGTCTGTCACTGATGGACATTTGGGTTGATTCCAAGTCTTTGCTATCGTGAATATTGCCGCAATAAACATATGTGTGCATGTGTCTTTATAGCAGCATGATTTGTAATCCTTTGGGTATATCGCCAGTAATGGGACGGCTGAGTCAAATGGTATTTCTAGTTCTAGATCCTTGAGGAACTGCCACACTGTTTTCCACAATGGTTGAAGTAGTTTACAGTCCCACCAGCAGTGTTTAAAGTGTTCCTATTTCTCCACATCCTCTCCAGCACCTGTTGTTTCCTGACTTTTTAATGATTGCCATTCTAACTGGGAAAACACAAATATTTCTGTCCTTGTGGAGTTTATGTTCTACTCGGGGGAGACAGACTATAGACTATAAGTGAATATATGAGTAAAGTGTGGTATAGCAGATGGTGAGAAGTGCTACACACACCCCCACACCCCCACCAAGGAGGGGAGACTAGGGAGTTGCTGTTTTAGCTGGGTTGGCCAGACAGGGCTTCACTGAGGTCCTATATGAGCCAACATCTGAAGGAGGTTAAGGAGAGTGTCAGGAAGAGCATTCCAGGAAGAAAGGAAGCAGGTGCCCAGATCCTAAGGCAGGGGCATGATTGGAGGTTGGGAGCAGCAGCAAGGTGGTTGGTGAGGTTGAAGCAAAATGAGGCATGGGGAGAGTGGCAGGAGAGAGATGAGAGAGCTAGGGCATGTGGTGTGGTGGGTGGGTGGATGGAAGTCATGTAGGGTCTTGTAGATCACTGGAAAGACATTGATTTTAACTGTCAGTATTGATTGTAAGGCTTTGAGCACAGGAATAACATGGTGTGGCTAACATTTTAAAAGGCCCACTCTAGCTGCTGTGCTGGGAATAGATTTCAGTGGGGACCAAGGCAAATGAAGATGTTCATATTTGTCCATTGCCACCTTTTAAAGCTTGAGACCACAGAACTGTTTATGTTTCCCATTTGAGACAGAGTCTCTCTCCATCACCCGGGCTGGTGTGCAGTAGCACCATCATGAGTCACTGATGCCTCGACCTCCCAGACTCAGGTGATCCTCTTGCCTCAGCCTTCTGAGTAGTTGGGACCATAGGTGCGTTCCACCATGCCTGGCTAATATTTGATTTTTTTGCAGAGACTGGGTCTCCGTATGTTGCCCAGGATGGTCTCATACTCCATCAAGTGATCCTTCTGCTTTGGTCTCCTAAAGTGCTGGGATTAGAGGTGTGAGCCACTGTGCGTGGCCTACACGTCTCATTTTTTGACATTACTTTCATATATTGATTTATATTATATTGGTAGATTCTATGTTTTTGAGTATAAAAATGAGCTGACAGATGGATTTAACTTTCTTCCCTGATGGTCCAAGCTTTTTTTTAAAAAAATTAATTATTGATTTATTTTAGAGATAGGGTTTCACTCTGTTGTCCAGGCTGGAGCGCAGTGGTGCCATCATAGCTCACTGCAGCCTCAAACTCCTGAGCTCAAGGAATCCTCCTGCCTCAGCCTCTTGAGTAGCTGGGATTACAGGCACTCACCACCATGCCTAGCTAATTTTAAAATTGTTTTTGTAGAGTCGAGATCTCAACAGAAGGCTCATAGGCTCAGCCTTGATACCATGTACAATTGATCAGGTCAAGTAATGTGGACGATAAGCAAAATAATTGGGCAGTTCTATTACTTTTGAATGCATTGTAAAATTTCTCAAAATGAGATGTTATTGTGTTGGTAAACCTCCAATTCCATAGGTCTTGCCAGTTCTCTCATAATAATGACCGACTGGCTTATTGCAGCAGCACCAAAATAGATGGATATGAGTTGAGACAAATTGGGGATTTGGGCCAAATGGATTGGTGTGTTTCTCTATGGTGTACTAGGTGAATGAGATGACCTCAGATTTCTTTAAAGTTACAGAGTAGTCTAATGCTTATCGCTGGAGCAGGGTAGGTTGAAGGGAGATACCTGGCTTTGTTGTGATGTGCAAACAAACACTTAACATTTCATCCCAATTTTGACCACCTTGTTGGTACTAGATCAAGTTTTGAATCTCATTTTTCTTGCCTATAATGAGAAATAACTGTACACAATCATTCAAGTGAAGTTGTTAGGGCTTAATCATTGAGTAATGAAACATTTATTATTTAATATATACCTAAAATAATTCTGGCTTTTAAATGAGATTATACCTTGAAAGGTAGAATTGGAACGAGGAATAGCCTTAATATTAAAAATGTCCTAGTAGAACAACAAGGTTTGGTAGGAAGTTATTTACAGCCCAAATATAAGATGGAAAATTCTAGCCACTTGTATGAGAAAGGGAGAAGGCCTTTGGTTTCTAGAAATGGACATGCTAAACAGTGGGTAATAATGAGATATAATTTTAAATGTATGCAGCACTCTAGAGCACATTAATGCAGTCGCAGGAACCATGAGGTGATCTTTCTATTAAGTTCAGGTATGTGTATTTGTGTACTGTATTTAGGCTCTGCAGCTCAAAGGAACGTATTGGAAAGCGTTGAGGGGAGCCTCTCAGAATTTCAGACCTTAGAATGGCAACTGAAAAAACCCGGGGAAAGAAAGCACAGGCAATACAAGTTTGAAGGTAATTTAAAAATGATCTATAGTTCTAAAAGGCTTTTAAACAGAACAATGAATGGTATTTCCAAGGTTTGTTCTTTCTAGGTGCTTTCTGTAAGACTCCATGGAAAAAATTGGGTTGGTCTCTTATGGCAGGAGAAAACCTATGATAGTGCTTATATGTAGATTTACTTTTGCCAACAAAATTCAACAAAAACAAAGAACACATCTCAATATTTTATACTTTTAAAATTAAGAATGATGTCAACACATTAATTTTCATTTACTATCCTTGCCTCATAGAGAATTTTTCAGGATATTTCTAGTCTATAGTTTCAATGAGCTGTTTGCACATTGTTGTATTTTATTACAGATAATATGCATACGCAGAGGCATTCCTTCACTTCTTTATCTTTTCCTTGATCCAAATTCAGTACTTTTCTTTTCTTTTGTTTGTTTTGGAAACAGAGCCTTGCTCTGTTGCCCAAGCTGGAGTGCAATGGTACGATCTCAGCTCACTGCAACCTCCACCTCCCGGGTTCAAGTGATTCTCCTGCCTCACCTTCCAAAGTAGCAGGGATTATAGGTACCCACCACCACACCTAGCTAATATTTATACTTTTTAGTAGAGTTGGGGTTTCACCATGTTGGCCAGGCTGGTCTTGAACTCCTGACCTCAGGTAATCTGCCCAACTTGACCTCCCAAAGTTCTGAGGTTACAGGCAAGAGCGATCACGCTCAGCCAGATTCAGTACTTTTCTGATTTTATGACTTAAAAGTTATGACCTTCCCCAGGCCTGTGTGTATCAGCCCCTCTCTCTATATATATCTCTCTGGTCTTCCTCTCACAAATGCTAAGGCAGTTTTATTCAAAGCCCCACTTTGCTTTTCTCACCCCTTTATCTTTTCCAAGAGAGGGCTGCAAAAATCTCAACTTCTCTGCCGTCTGTATCATCTCACATTTGTATTCACAATAGCCTCTTGAGCCGTGTTTTCCTTCTTTTCTCCTTTTCTAATAGTCTCTAGTTAGGGTGACTTGTAGTTTTTGTGAAATTCTAGCTATTGCTGAACAGGTGATTATGAGCAACTGTGAAGTTACTAAAACTCTGAGAAAGCAAAGGAAATTTGTCTCTGACTTGATGTCGTGGTTTGAACAACCTGACTTTTCATGCATTTGTTTAAGGAAGAAACGGAGTAACATAATTTTTCAATCTTAATTATACTTATACATTAAATAGAATGAAATGAAAATAGTGTCATCACATTTATAAAAGTAGAACCGAGTTTTGAGAAATAAATGATTCAGTGTTATTTGATACTTTTCTAACATTTGAATGTTATTATTCATTGATGGGTATAGCCCTGTTTCTTCCCATTAAAAAAAAACTTTATTTTTTAATTTTAAAAAATTGACAAAAATTACATATGTTTGTAGTAGACAGCATGATGTTTTGAAATACACATACATTGTGGAATGGCTAAACCAAGCTAATTAACATACACATCACCTCACATGCTTGTCAGTTATTTGTGGTGAGAATACTTAGAATCTACCTTTTCATCAATTTTCAAGCATACAATACATTGTTATTAACTGTAGTCACCGTGTTGTACAATGGGTTTCTTGAACTTACTTCTCATGTCTAACTGAAGTATTGTATCATTTGACCAACATCTTCTCAACCCGTCCTCTCACTCCGAGCCCCTGGTAATTACTGCTCTACTTTCTGCTTCTATGAGTTTGACTATTTTAGATTCTGCATGTAAGGGAGATGATGCAATATTCATCTTTCTGTGTCTGGCTGATTTCACTTAACATAATGTCCTCCAGGTTCATCTGTGTTGTTGCAAATGACAAGAGTTCCTTTTGTTTTTGAGACAGGGTCGCACTCTGTTGTCCAGGCTGGAGTAAATGACGCTATCTTGGGGCTCACTATAGCCTCGACTTACTGAGCTCAGGCGATCCTCCCACCTCAGTCCCTCCGCTCTCTGGGACCACAGGTGCATGCCACTATGCCCAGCTAATTTTTTGTAGAGATGGGTTTTCACCAGGTTGCCCAGGCTGGTTTCAAACCCCTGGGCTCAAGCGATCTACCCACCTCAGGCTCCCAAAGTGGTGGGATTACAGGTGTGAGCCACCATGCCCGAACAGATTTCCTTCTTTTTAAATGCTGAATGGCATTCCATTGTGCTTATACCATATTTCTTTTTTCATTCATCTGTTGATGGACACTTAGGCTGCAGTGATCACGGGAGTGCAGATATCTCTTTGATATATTGACTTCAATTCCTTTTGATATAGACCCTGTAGTGAGATTGTTGGATCATATGGTAGTTCTGTTTTTTCATTTTTTGAGGAAACTCCATACTATTTTCCACAGTGGCTGTATTTTCCATCTTTATTGAGGTATAGTTTACGTACAGTAAAATGCCATATTTTCAGAGTGCAGTGCAATGAGTTTTGGCAAACGTATATATCACTGAATGTGTTACCATCACCCCAGAGTTCTCTCCTGCCTCTTTGCAGTCGGTTCTCTCTCACATCCTGCTCCAAGCAACTACTGATTTGAATTCTGGCGCTATGGATTAGTTTCGCCTGTTCTGGAACTTTGTATGTTATGCCCTCTTTTGTGTCTAGCTTCTTTTGCTTGGCATAATGTTTTTGTGATTCTTCATTATTTCTTCCTTTTTGTGGCTGACTGACCCTATCCCCCAACTTCTAAAATAACATTTTTTACCACTGTGACTTTCTAATCATAAAGCAGAAACCTCAGGGCAATTTAGTATTAAAAGTTCCTGTAGTTTTTTTGGTCTGTAGCTTTGTTACCTCAGTTTAGAGAATCTTGGTGTGGTCATTTTCTACACAGACTGATGCCAATTGTTTACCCCCAACAAATTCTACTTCACTTTTCTTTCCATGTAGTAAGCAAAAGTGAGTGAGCTGATTACATTGTACATATCCTAGTGTGAAATGACACAATTGTCTTTTTCCAATCAGATAGGAGTTTGCCAAGCTTTACTGACACCCTGTAAGTTTGTCCCCCACTCTCGATCAAGAGCCTAGTTGGGTGTTGTATGACATAAAATTTATTTTTAATTGTTTCCATGGTAACCATTACACATAGAGGAAAAAGCTGAGAACTATATTAGCAAGGTGATATGAGCAGGATATCAGAAATCAAGATTCTAACAGATTTGAACTAAGATTTAAAATGGAATGATTTAATAGCTGGAGTCCTTAACCTAGAGACTAAGAACTACAGTAGAATCTAGGAATGGCTTTTAGAGATACGCTTTTTTTTTTTTTTGAGATGGAGTCTTGCTCTGTCACCCAGGCTGGAGTGCAGTGGTGCGATCTCAGCTCACTGCAAGCTCCGCCTCCCTGGTTCATGCTATTCTCCCACATCAGCCTCCGGAGTAGCTGGGACTACAGGTGCCCGCCACCACGCCCAGCTAATTTTGTTTTTGTATTTTTAGTACAGAGGGGGTTTCACCTTGTTAGCCAGGATGGTCTCTATCTCCTGACCTCGTGATCTGCCCGCGTTGGCCTCCCAAAGCCCTGGGATTACAGGTGTGAGCCACCGCGGCCGGCTGGAGAGATATGTTTAAAAGTCAAATAAAGCCGCAAATGATGATAAAAGACTGGACTCTCCTACCTCATCCTACCCCAGTCCCAGTTCTAACATCTCAGAGGTGCCGACTTTTTTAGTTTTTCTTTTTTAGGTATTTCTATTTCTAATAGTATGCTTGTGCTGTGTGTGTTTTTTTCTTAAATGTTATGTATTAACTTCCAATTACGGAAGATGAGGCCTTAGCCCGCTTCCCAGTCTCTCCCCATCCTACCACATCCTCTTCCTTCATCCTCTCTATATAGTTGTATTCTAGTTTTGGTTAAATAGATGATCAGTGCTTGCCTTTTTATAACTACACTAACATGTACATCTAAGCCATACAGCATACTGTGATTATGTTTTTTCTTGTGTGCGCGTGTTGTTGTTTTCCTGGAGTTGCTGATTGGATAGTCCTGTTACCTTTCTTCTGTATTGTGTTTCCTGGATCCCTTGTTTCTTCTCTTCTGTTTTCTCTTGTAGTGGTGGAACACATTCTTCAGTAGTTTGCTGAGATATGGTGCATACAAAGTTGAGTTTTTGAGAGCTTGCAAGCCTGAAAATGTCTTTATTCTTTCCTTATACTTGATTGATAGTTCTTCTGGGAAATAATTCTTTCTTAAAATTTTGAAGGTTTATCGTTCCTTTGTCTTGTAGCTTTTAATGTTGCTGCTGAGAGAAATCTGATGTCATTCTGATTCACAAGCCTTTGTATAGGTCCTGGTTTTTCCTTTTTTTCTTTGACAGCTTTTGTGATTGTCTCTCTATCCCTTGTGTTCTTATATGTCAGAATAATGTGTCCTGACTTGGGCCTTTTTGCCTTCCATTTTCTTGAGTACTTGGTGTGCCTTTTCAATCTGAAAACTTATGTCTTGGCATGTTCTGGCATTTTTTTTTCTTTCTTCTTTTTTTATTAAAAAAAAAAAAAAAAAAAAGAGCTGGAGTCTTGCTTTGTTGCCTAGGCTGGATGCAGTGGCACGATCATGGCTCTCTGCAGTCTCAACCTCCCGGGCTCCAGTGATCTCCTAACTCAGCCTCCTGAATAGCTGGAACTACAGGCATGTGCCACCATATCCGGCTGATTTTTTAATTTATTGTAGAAGCAGGGTCTCCCTGTGTTGCCAGAGTTGGTCTTGAACTCCTGAGCTCCAGCAGCCCTCTACCTTAGCCTCCCAAAGTGCTGGGATTATAGTAAGATACTGCCCCGGGCAGGCAGTTTTTAAAAAAAATTATTTAATTATTTAATTATTTTAAAACTTTTTTTCTCCACTCCATTTTTTTCACTTTTTCTTCCTTGGAACTCTTATCTGGTAAGTGTTGGACCTTTTGGATCAATCCCATTGTTTTGTTTTACCTCCTATCTCATTTTTTGGTGTTTTCCTATTTGGAGATTTCCTCAAGGATACCTTCTAACCTTTCAATTTGATTTTTAAAATTTCTGTTTTAATTTCTAAGAGTTGTTTTTCATTTCTTGAAAATGTTTGTATCATTCTGTCCTTGGTTAATTGATGTAATAGCTTCTTTTATTTTTCCTAAGGATGTTAATTATCGTTTAACAAAATTATCTTTCCTGCAGTTTCTGTTCCCTCATGTCCTGCTTCAGTAATTTTCTCTTTTTGTTTTGATGCCCATCATTCCATTCTGCAGGCTTTCTGTGAATGTCTGGTGATCCTTGGCTAACCATTTGTATGTAAGAGGCAGGCACTATAAAGCTGATTGGAAGCTCAGAACATGTTATGGAGCTTGTCCATAATGATTGTTGGGTAGGGACTCAGCAGTTTCTTCCTTGAATCGTCAGATGTCACTATCTGTATAAGCCTTTTCACTTGGACCAGTTGACTTTCCCAAGGGAGAAGCCATATGTCTCCTGTGTTGGGGTGAAAAGTCAAGCTGCCAGTGTTTTGGAGCCTAACTGTTGACAGAGACTGAGGGTCCATGGGGGCTGAGGACCATACTGTTTAATAGGTCCTACTTTGTCTTCATCCTCCTGTTTTCTGTGTAGTGTCTCATGCCCTCCGCTCAACCATACCTGACATTTCCTTGTCTAGATCCTTTCCAATTCAGTTGCTCCCAATTTGGCCAATGCTGTGGGGAGGGAATTGCCTATGTGTGTGGCTTGATGGAGATTTGGGGCTCAAAATACTCCTATGGAAACTTTTAACCCAGTACTCCTGCCTTTAGTATACTTGGTGCCTCCTTTTTGATATTAGCAAATCCTGCTCCAGGCTAAGGTTTTCAGATTTCTCTGGCCTGCTAATTTAGTTGCCTACTGTCCATCTTCTTGCTAACTTCCACAGTTTTGTTATCATCTCTTATTTGCTGCTGTTCTTCTCTGTTCTCTCTTTTTATGCTTAAAAAAATTTCTTTGCTATTACTTTGGTGGGATTGCAGGAAGGAGTAGAAATAATTGGAATTATCTTCATCAGATTTTCAGAGTTCTATGACCCCCCAAATTAATAATCAGTCTATTATACTTATTAAGAGAGGTTACAAGGTCTTCTTATTCAAGACTTTTTTTTTTTTTTTAACATGGGAGAGTTTCATAGAAACATGATTTAGGTGTTGTCATGAAGTTGTAGGAAGGGATTAGGTGCTTTCTCAAGAAACCTTTTAATCTTGGTATTTTGTCCTCATATTTTCCATACTTGTTGGATGAATGTTGAAATTTAGTTTTGTAATCACCAGAGGCATAGTGTCAGTGAATATTTTCATCACCACATCAAATCTTGTAGAAGAACAATACAGATTTCCAGTTATCAAAAGTATGGTAGACTCTGCGCTGATGGACATGTCCCATGTATTGATGAAGGTTTGGATTATACAGGTGGGCGCATTTGCCAAAACTTACCATGTGGTACACTTGAGATGCATTCATGGATAAATTTTACCTCAAACATAAACCAGACACAAAACTGTAAAGAAATATTTAAACTCAAATTTAAATAACATACATGTGAGGACTATCAAAAATATATGAAAGTAGTTCTGTGAATTTTGAAAGATCATGGTTTTTAAAATTTTTCCATGTTGCTGGAAAATGGCTGTCATTCCATTCTGTCATGGCTGTCATTTCCATTTTCCAAAAATGGAAAATTTTCAATTAGGGGAGCAAATAAAAACTTACTTCTGTCACGTGCATCACAACTACCTCCTCCATTCCTCTGTTCTCCCTTTTATTTTGTCATGTTTTGCGTATGCTAGTCGCTATACCATGCAGATCTACAGGTGGTGGAGGTTGTCTTATTTAATATCTAATAATCAGAATGCAAGGCAAAAAAGCCTTGGTACGTCCTTTTATTTTGAGATTATCTCTGGATGTGCCTACTCTCTTTTGGAAGCTGGGGTTATTTTTATTTTAGTCAGTTAAGTTGAGCACCCAGTTTCTTGGTTTTAAACTTCAGCTGGAGTTCTAGAGCTAGAAGCATGGACCAAGTGACCCATCAGCTGGATAGGAGATTTGCAGGGATTGGGGAAGGTATAATAGCATGGACTCTTACACTGATCACTCCCCTTTTAGGTATATTAATATTTATAAGGTACTTCATGTTTTCAGATTGCTTTCTCTTTAGTAATTTTTTCTAGATTACTCAAAGGTAATCTAGAAAAGGTAGGTTGGGAGTAGTTTTCTCATTTCATGGGAGAGAAATTAGAGAGAGGTGGAGATGTGCCCAAGTGAGTCTATCTCAGAACCAGGATTAGACTTTTGGAGGCAGACCAAGGAGAGTAAGTGGCAGTGGGAATTAGGAACTGCTACATACAGTAGTACCAGTGAAGACTACTAACCAGATTATAGGTTTAGACTGGCAAGACTTTGGACTGACCCAAGACTGAATCTGTTTTATTGTAGGTAAAAGAGAACCTGCTTTCATGCAAGATGCTGCTGCACTGCAAACGGGATGAGCTTCGGAAACTATGGATTGAAGGAATTGAGCATAAGCATGTCCTGAACTTGCTGGATGAAATTGAGAATATCAAGCAAGTGCCTCAAAAACTGGAACAGTGCATGGCCAGCAAGCACTATCTCAGTGCCACTGACATGCTGGTAAGAGAACAGCCTGTGCTAAGGGTCATTTTTGTTAAGATGTAAAAGCACTCTCTTTTGTTCTCTCTGAATCCTGTAATGCGTGTAGCACATTACAAACTGCCCTCTTGGGATGCATGAGCCCTTGCAGGTGAAGCCTGGCTGGTTCTCTTTCTAATTCCAGTGTTTGAAATGGTAGGTGATTATTATTTATGTATTATCTGCCTTTGTAACAATGGGAAGAAATATAATAGTAAGAAACCAGTACTTAAATCAGGTTAGAATGGTAATGCGAGGTGTTTTTTAACTTCAGAGGAAAATAGTTAATGAATCCAATTTTAAAGAATGAAATCTATATAATACAGAACTTCTGAAGATTTATAGACTAGTGTTCCACACATTTTTTGAAGAAATTTTTACATTAGGGCTTTGTGCTTTTCCTTGAAATTGATAAGAAATAAAATTTTGGGAGACTAATGCTGGAAGCAACTTTATTGAGCAAGAGTACTCCACAATCTAGCCTTTAGCTTCTGTCTTAGTCCTTTGTGTATGCTCCTTTTTGAATTGCTGAAAGTTCCCAGAAGGATGCAGTTGGTGGTTCATGTGGCTGAGTGTCAAGAAGATGAATAAAAAATAGAAACACAGAGTTTGCTCCCTAATAATCCTAACTTTCCCAGGGCCTGTGGCTCTTAGAGAGGGCTGCTCTTTCCCCCTTCCCTTCTACCCACCCAGTGCCACTTCCATCTCATTCAGAGTTGGCTCAGGAAGCGCTCTATAGGAGCTCTCAGCAGCAGATGGGCTGTATTTGAATTGTTGTTTTTTTCTTCCTCACAGTAGGTGTTTCACCTTTACTGTTGTTTCACCAAATTAGGTTGGCTTTAACACTGGAAAAAACACTGAGGGGAATTGGTAGAGACACAGATTAAATGCTCTAAGTGGTTCTAATTCATTCAGACTTCCAAGAAGAATTTGGCTAAAAGTCCTTCATAAGAAGCCTTTTTTTTTTTTTTTTTTTTTTTTTTGAGACGGAGTCTTGCTCTGTAGCCCGGGCTGGAGTGCAGTGGCCGGATCTCAGCTCACTGCAAGCTCCGCCTCCCGGGTTTGCGCCATTCTCCTGCCTCAGCCTCCGGAGTAGCTCGGACTACAGGCGCCCGCCACCTCGCCCGGCTAGTTTTTTTTGTATTTTTAGTAGAGACGGGGTTTCACTGTGTTAGCCAGGATGGTCTCGATCTCCTGACCTCGTGATCCGCCCGTCTCGGCCTCCCAAAGTGCTGGGATTACAGGCTTGAGCCACCGCGCCCGGCCATAAGAAGCTTTTTAAAGAAATTTGGTAACCAAGGAGTGAGAAGTGCCATGATATTCTATGAGATATTAAAACCTGGTTATGTGATAAGACTGAATGGTCAGTTTCCACAGTGGAAGGAGATTAATAATGGTTGGCCCTTGGCTGGGAGTTTGAGGCTGCAGTGAGTCATGATCGTGCCACTGTACTCCAGCCTGGGTGATAGAGCAAGACTCTGTCTCAGAAAGAATCCCAAAAAGCAACAAAAAAAGATTGACTCTTGGGAGTGACAAAAGAATTGGTTATTTTCAGCATCTTATTCAAAGTGGCTTCTTCTTTAGTAATAATGACTATAGGGTGTCTGGTAGAAAAAAATTACTTTTCACCTTTAGTGTTGATTTATGCATTATGAATGCATACTTGTGTTAAATCATCAAGATTCAGCAATCAGATAAGCATGTATATATTTGTGTAGCAAATATACATCTATTTGAATCACGATTTTTTGGAGTGGGCTTGCTTTTAACTAAGTGCCACAGATTAAAATAGGTTGTTAGAATTTATTTGTTAATTATGTTCATTTAGGATTTCAGATTTTTGTGTAATGGTCTTTGTAGGGCTAATTTATTTACTTAAGGGCTAATCAATTTATTTACTTAAAGGCTAATCAATAATGAATACTGTTCCTTTTTTTCTAACATATTTTCCTCAAGACTCATTGAATAACTTCTTTAAATTCTTGGTTGTAAGTTACAGAAATTCACTTCTAGCTAGCTTAAGTGAAAATAATTGTTTGACTCATGTAACCAGTGTGCCAAAGGAACAAGAGTGTATGTGGAATGTCACCTGTGTGTTTTCTCTGCATACCCTCTTCATTGTTCTACTGAAGACTGGTCTCTTCATGTGTGAGGGAGGAGGTTGGGTATTGAGAGAAAACAGGGGGCATAGGCTATGTCTACATCTTTCCACCTTTACAGAAGAAAATGCTCTTTTTTTTTCCCCCATAATTCAGAATTCTAGGGTTGGGAGCTAGATTGAGCCAGGTTGGGTATGATAATCATCAATAAAACTATCTGGTTGGGGCAGTGGGGGTGGAATGGGGAGGAAGAACAGTCATGTCCAGAAAAGAGTGAGTGTGTAAGACACATTTTCTGGAGGTTTTGTTTTGTTTTCCGTTTGGTTGTTTATATATTCTAGATACTAATTCTTCTTGTCTGAGAGATGGATTGCAAATATCTTCTCCCAATTGGGGATTTATCTTTTTCCTTTGTTTACAGTGTCTTTGTTATAAAGAAATTAAAAATTTTAATGCAAAACAATTTCTCAATATTTTTTGTTATGTGATTTTTTTTTTTTTTTTTTTTGAGACAGTCTCACTCTGTTGCCCAGGCTGGAGTGCAGTGGCGTGACCTCAGCTCACCATAACCTTTGCCTCCCAGGTTCAAGGGTGTCTCCTGCCTCAGCCTTCCAAGTACCTGGGATTACAGGCGTGTGCCACCACGCCTGGCTAATTTTTGTATTTTTAGTAGAGATGGGTTTTCACTGTGTTGAGTCAGGCTCGTCTGGAATTCCTGACCTCAAGTGATCTGCCTGCCTTGGCCTCCCAAAGTGCTGGGATTACAGCTGTGAGCCACAGTGCCCAGCCTGTTACGTGATTTTTGATGTAAGAAAACTTTTTTCCATCCCAATGTCATAAGAGAATCTCCTATGTTTTCTTCCTTAACCCATCAAAAGTCCATTTTTATATATGGTATCAACTGAGGATCTGATTTTATCTTTCTTCTGTATAGTCGGTTGGCTCAGGCTGTTTATTGAATCCTTTTTCTACTGAATTTATGATGCTATTTTGGTTACACAGCAACTTTTCACTTATGCATGGATCTGTTTCTGAGCTCTTTATTTTGTTTAATGGTATTATTTGTACCTGCACCCAAACCATGCTGTTTTAACTCCTATAACTTTATAATACATCTTGATAGGAAGTGAAGAGATTGTCTCTTGCTATTCAAAATTGTCTTTGTGGCCAGGCATGGTGGCCCACACCTGTAATCCCAGCAGTTTGGGAGGCTGAGGTGGGCAGATCACTTGAGGTCAGGAGTTTGAGACCATCATGGCCAAACATGGTGAAACTCCATCTCTACTAAAAATACAAAATTAGGTGGGATTACATGCCTGTAATCCCAGCTAGCTCAGGAGGCTGAGGCTGGAGAATCACTTGAACCTTCAATAGCTAATAGATAGAATTTAAGAGAATTATCTTTGCAATGTTAAGTCTCCTTATCTGTGAACATATTCCTTTCATTTATTAAAATCTTTGTTTGTGTCCTTTAATAATGCTTAGCGATATAGTCCTTAGAGGTTTGCATGTATTTTGTTAGATGTATTTCTGGGTATTACATTTTTTTGCTGTTGTCTTTTAAAACAGTAGCTATTTATTTATTAAGGTTTCTAGTTACTGGTTGCTGGTACATAAGGATGTGATGTATTTTTCTTTTTTAATTGACCTTATATTTCCCTGAACTGATTCCCAATACTGTCTGCCTGAAAAGTGATGACTTATTTTTTAAGACCTGGCTCAAATTTCATCAACTCTTTGAATGTCCCAGATATTCAGGTAGCTAGGTGCTTTTCTTTATGTTTCCATAAGCTTGTATGTTTCATTTTAATATATATAATTCCTTTTGTTGGTGTGGTAGGTCATTGAGGGTAGGGGTTGTGTCTTACCTATTTTTGTCTGCCCTGTTCCCAGCATAGCATAGCTCATATAGTCAGAGTTCACAAATCATTAGCTAAATGGGTGACTATGTGGAAGACTTTAATACCACTACAGAAAGAAAAAGGTGTTTCTTTTGTGGGAGCTTTGTTCTGTTTTTTCTTCTCTGGTTATTTGTTTATTTATTTATTTTTTAATGGCAAGGTTCTCTAGTGTCTAACCTTTCCTTTTTGTAGTAATTAAATGAATGACAATGATAACAATAGCTAATATGTATTGAGCACTTACTATGTCCTGGTACTATCTGAAATATGTTACATTTGTTAACTTATTTCTCTCAACAACCCCACTTCTGATATTACCATTTTATAACTTTGCATGTTCTGGGGAGTTGGCATATCCCAAAAAACAATGATTTGTATATCCCAATATGCAAAAATTTCGTGAAGGTAGGATTTAAAGTGCACTTAAAAGGTTGGCGATATCTTCAACTTGGTGTGTTGTATATAAGATTGGGTAGTAAGCTCTATAATTGCTCTTTCATTGGACTTCACGTGGAAAGCAATCACATTTTCTTTCCCCATGGTTATGTACTATTAGAAGTAAAATCTACTTAAGGCATCTCAAGGGTCCAAGTAGAAATCTTTGCTAAAAGACATCAGAGGAAAGTGAAGACAAAACAATCTAGTCTTCAAAACCCCCGATTTCCTTGGATTTGTTTGTCAGAAGATTTTGCATTTCCATTTTAAGGCAGATGCAGATGCTTAGTAATTTAATCCCTACTCAGAATAGATTAATAAATCCAGAGTAAATAACTCTGTGGTGACCCATTGCTCTTGGCAGCTCCTGCTATTCCTACTTCACCATCAGACTGGTCTGGTAGCTACAGGCTTGGCTTCTAGGTGAGATATTTGTTTCTTCTTTTGATGTGATAACCCGAGTATTGCATAAAATAATTAAATTGTCATGACAGGGAATGTCTGCAAATAGGTCTGGCCTTTTGTTTCTTTCTTCAAGGTAAACAGCTGCTGTTGGCTTATGAAAAGCTAAAAGTGATCCAACAAGAAGCCTGTATCCGTCACATTGAAATCAGAGACTTGATTAATATTGTAGCCTGTAGCTTTGTGATATGTACGGTTTAAATTAGACCTTTGCAGTCATTGTGCTGGGTTGATGCAAGCACATTAATGACATAATTTCTGGTTGCAGCATCACATTTCTGCAGTCTGTCCTTTGTATTCCACTCACATTAATTGAAGTAATTTTGCCAGTGAAGCGTGTTTCAAACCTCTGCATTTAAATTGAAATTTTAATTCCCTTATTGTCTTGAAAAGACGGCTGAAGATGCCTTGTTACAGGTTTCATTATCACTCAGAACACTCCAGCTGCTGGTTCTAATGTACAAAGAGTGATTAATTCTGGGAAGAATTATTAATATAAGAATAGCAGCTTCTTCCCAGTGGCATGAGCTAACCAGGAAGGTATTTCATGATAGTTAATATTTTCATAAACTTTTTTTTTTAAAGGGAAAATTTGTGTAGAAGTCTGCATCAAACTAAAATTGCACAGATGAGCTTTGAAAACCACTTACACAAGTTCTGATTTATCATCCCATAGAAGTCAATTCATAATTGCATTCAATCAGTGGAAACCAAGCCAGTGCAAATAGTTTTGAAGCACTTTAGCTGACAGTCACAAGGCTTGTGACTAAAATAATTTTTTCATTTCTAAGCCTTCCTGAGATTGTAGAGATTTTGAATGTCTCTTAATCATTTTGTCTGTCTTTATTTATAAGCCTTTTAAAAAGAATCCATAGCTGTATAGTCAGATAAGGATTATTATGATAATTATAATAACAACTTATATTTATATAGCTGCCTTCTTCCCAGAGGATCCCAGAGTGCTTTGCTGAGAGAATGGTGTAATGGAATTATTTCACTTACACTGTGAAAATGTGGCCATATCTGGGATAGAGAGAGTAGGGCAGCTATTTAATCAAATAGTTTTCTAAGACTTTATGTAATAAAATAAGTATATTTGTAGTATTTTTAGTTAACAAGATCCTTTGGATTTGGATAACATGGTGGGTTGTGAATGTCAGCATGGGTCTTAATTTGGATTAGGTTGTCTGATGCTGGAATCCCAGCTTTGGCTCTTAGTAGCTGGATGACTTGTGGTTAGTAATTTATCTTTGCTGAAAGCTGGAGTTAAGAATAATAAATATATCTCCAAGGGTTGTTGAATGGATTAAGTGAGATATTAAACTGTGTACATAAAGTATATGCAGTATAAAGTTTTTGAAATGTTATTTACAATAAATCGATAAATTTTACTGACATTGTAGGAAATGATATGATGATTGCTTCCATGTTATAATCTCTAAAACTGTCTCGGAGGTGGACTTCTTTTGAGCTAGTAAAAGTTGAAGTAGGGTTGGGTTAAGCAGTTTAGCTTCCTTTTCTTCTTGGCCCAACATGGATATACCTAAATGAAAGACCAACCCACCTTTTTTAAAGTTAAAGGAACTCTTGTGGGTGGATAGGGCTTTTCTCAGAAAGCAATTCTAGTCTGCTCTAACATATGCACAGATGGGCCACCAAGACCCACAATTCTCTGTTATATTTCTAGGATTTGGCATGGACAAATTTCAGATTCTGTGTCATCAGTTACCTACTCGGCTTACATTAAAAATATGTTCATAGGGTACCCATTGATTGTATAATCATGAGCGATGTAATTTGTTGGTAAAGTATCCAAGATAAGCTTGTAAAATCTGCTTTTAGGTAAGTAAATATGTTAATCCACTGGGTATCATCACTAGATATAAGCCAGGTCACTACTGGAAGGTGTTTGTCATCAGAACATTTTAGTGTTAGAAGAGTTGGTGTTAAGCTATTGTTTCTGTGAGTGCTTAGATAGCAGGACCAGTGGACCAGTGAGGTTGCTTCTATTTGTGTCAATAAAACTGTGTCATTAGCAAATAGACTGATCTTATTTTCTCTTCTTTATGCACAAGGAATGGGTGATCATGCATCCACTGTGAAATGATTAATGTGCAAGCAAGAAAAAAGGGGACCAAAACATACATACATCCCTTTTATCTGGCTTGAAAGTTTCTGAGATCTCACAGAATTGTTTTTTCTTATTACTCTGGGAAAAGTATCGACGTGAAAGCTCTGTAGATAACAGGAGCTGGAATATTCTAGTGAGCTTATTGGACTAAACCTGAAAGTGGTTCAGCGACTGTACAACAATGTTCCAATATTCCATATGGATTTTCCACAACATGATAAAAATATATCAGTGATCAATAATGAAATAGCCATTACTAAAGCCCATCTGTTCCTAGTGTAGAAGAGCAGCTTGAAAGACTGAGGCCAATATTCTATGCTAATAATTTATCAGGAAAGAATCTGGCACATATTTTGATAAAGAGACAAATGATTGGGTCTTTAACATGTGATAATGCCATTGTTGATAACTTCTGTTGTTGGTATGTGTTTGTGTGAAGGTGGCCTTAACCGTGGAGGATATTACTAGCTAGTAGGTAGAGACAGATGGTGACCAAATAGTGTCTCTCATATTATATTAAGTACTATGGAGAAAAATACAGTAAGACAGGGAGACTGGGAGTTGGGGTAGGGGTAGTGTGGTTTGCTATTTAAATAGGGGTGGTCAGCTGTAGCTGCTTTTAGCCACATTTGGGACCCCCCTTCATTCTTCCCTTCAAAAAGATTTAGGAAAAGCTGAAAATAAAACGAGTAACTTTGTTTTTTTTGTATCTACAATTAAGTGAGTAGGTTTGTGACAGCTTTATTTTTCTCTTATAGAGTAAAAGTGCAGGGCTTTTTAGTAGCTATTTTTCATGCTGCTCAAGGCCCTTTTTATTTATGTTTGTTTTTGAAGGCTGGGGTTTTTGGAAACCAGATTGATAGGCACCTGGTTATTGTGTTAGTTTTCCTTTTTTTAAAAAATTTGCTTTTTTAATCTGCTATTCATTTGCCTCTTTTATTTTAAAGCCAATGGAAATTCTGTTTTATTGCACTAAAGCCTACGAGGTTCAGCAGTTTCCATTTGGCTTGCTTGCTGTGGGGCAATGAATCCCACACTGCATATTAGGGGATCTTGCAAGAATTCTACACTCAGGTGACATCCCAGACCAGTTAAATAAAAATCTCTAGGGGTGGGCCACTGACTTCAGTTATTGACACTCTCCAGGTAATGCCAATATGCAGACAGAATTGGAACTATTGGTGTAGAGTGTAGCTTGTTCTGTGGAATTCAACAGAACTTATTTTTCTTGTCTTCATTTAGCGACAGCGGTAAGTAGTTGAAAACCAAGTATTTATGTAAGACACACATCACATGGTGACATGCACTTTTATGTAGAAGTTTATTGTTTGAAGTTGCTTTGTTGCCATACTTTATTGTAGTTTTGGGATAGAGCTGATGAGTATTTGGCTTTTATTCTGATTTTATAGTCTGATTATTTGGTCAAATAGATTTAGTAGTTAAATGAGATGATTCAGTAGTTAACTCACTTAGTTTTTTTTTTTTTTTTTTTTTTTTTTTTTTTTTTTTTTTTTTTGAGACTGAGTCTGGCTGTGTCGCCCAGGCTGGAGTGCAGTGGCCGGATCTCAGCTCACTGCAAGCTCCGCCTCCCGGGTTTACGCCATTCTCCTGCCTCAGCCTCCCGAGTAGCTGGGACCACAGGCGCCCGCCACTTCGCCCGGCTAGTTTTTTGTATTTTTTAGTAGAGACGGGGTTTCACCGTGTTAGCCAGGATGGTCTCGATCTCCTGACCTCGTGATCCACCCGTCTCGGCCTCCCAAAGTGCTGGGATTACAGGCTTGAGCCACCGCGCCCGGCCCTCACTTAGTTTTTAAATGAGATGATTCTCCAGGTTTGGACTGACTTGCACTCTTCAGAGCTGTCATCTTTGATGCTCTGATTTGTGTATCTTTGCTATGGGTATGACCTACTGCAGGGATTTAATGGATTGAAATTAGAGAATACATTTATTAATTGACAAGTGGTGGCTGTGTATAGTGTGTCATAGTGGAAGCAAAGTGGATTTAAAAGCAAGAATTCTTAGTTCTAGTCCTGATTCAATGACTTACCAGTTCCTTGAGCTTAGATAAATAAATTACTTATCTCTCTGTTTTAGTATCCTTTTCTGTAGAACAGATAAACAGATACTTACCTGTCTACATTATAGAATGGTTATAAGAATAAAAGTGAAATATAGTACAGGAAAAGTGCTTTGTAGAATACAAAGTAGTATAAAAACTTAAAACGATGTAGGTATCATCGTCGTCACTTCCTAGTGCCAGGTAAAACGAAAATGCAGGAATCTGGGCTTGTTTACACTAAGCAGCATTTCTATTCTGGTGCTACCATCATTAATGCATACCTGTTCTAATCAGATAAACCAAGTGTGACTGTGTTTGTCAGGAAGACTGTTCTAAGTCAAGAATAATGCCTAAGTCATTTGCTGCCATCCTCCATCATATTTGTGGTTTCAACCTCACATATGACCTTTCTTGAACAGATTTTTGATTGGTCAGTTTGTGGCCAGATGGGAACTAGATATTTGTGTAAATTGCAGCTGATGACAACCATGTTGTTGATGGGGGACTTCAGTCTCAACTTGATGATGGTCTGAGAATGCTAATCAGTAGCTTTTGCTTGGCTTGACAAGATAGGAGGAGCTTGTTAAAGAAGTCTATTTTCTCTGAGATTCATCCCAATACTAATTACTTGTGGTTGCCTAGCTCTTGAAATGAAAAAAGCCATATTCCTCTATCATCCTTTGTGGGATTTTAATAGTTCATGTTAGTAAAGAGCTGTGTAAGTGCTGAGCATTTCTAATGGATTTGGGGCTCTTGCAGAGTGTGGGCGAAATTGTCTTGATTGAAGTGTGAGCCTGAAGTGATTCTGAGACCTCCTTTGCCAACTCTTAAAAAGAGAGTTCTGTAACTTTTTCTTGTCCCAGAGTAACAAATAACATGACGGGATGGGTGACTTTAGGACGCTTGTTAAAAAAGAATAGCTTTTCTAGTGGTCTCTTCTATTGCATTTTGTAGTAGAAACCTAGGTTTTAATGCTCTCTTACAGAGCACCCATGGGAACTGGGAATTGAAGGGACCATGAGGTTAGGAACAAAAGAGGTTTTTTTTCTAGGTTTTCCTATGAGCAGTTTACAGTTATATTTCTCTTACCATGTTAAGTATAGTTTAATTTCATCAGGAAAGTAATTGTGAACAGATCCGTTACAAGGCCTTTTAGAAGAAATAAGGCTCTTAATGTGGAATTATGCATCAGAACCCCTAGAACTATGCATAGCTTAGGACTTGGGATCTACTTCTAGAATTGTATTTTAAGGAAAGAATTAAGAATTGTAACTGTTTTGTGTCACAAATATGTATACAAGAATACTTATCACAGTAAGATCTATGAAAGTAAAAAGATTAGTAATGACTTAAATATAGGGAATTGGTTTAAGTCATTGTATATTCATACTCATGGACTAGTATGAAAATACTAAATAGGGCCGGGCGCGGTGGCTCGCGCCTGTAATCCCAGCACTTTGGGAGGCCGAGGCGGGCGGATTATGAGGTCAGGAGATCGAGACCATTCTGGCTAACACTGTGAAACTCCGTCTTTACTAAAAATACAAAAAATTAGCTGGGTGTGGTGGCAGGCGCTTGTAGTCCCAGCTACTCAGAAGGCTGAGGCAGGAGAATGGTGTGAACCCGGGAGGTGGAGCTTGCAGTGAGAAGAGATTGCGCCACAGCACTCCAGCCTGGGGGACGGGGTGAGACTCCGTCTCAAAAAGAAAAAAAAACAAAAGAAAATACTAAATATAATGTTTAGGGATAGGCACACGCTCCCAGTGTATTGCCAAATGGAAAAAGCATGTTTAGAAACAAGTATTTTTGCAAACACTTTGCATGGAAAAATGATTGGAAGGAATTAGGTTAAAATATTATATATTATTGCAACAGATGAGTGACAATATGATGATCTTTTTCTTTTGTAATTTTCTGTGCTTTTCAAATTGTCTTGGTTGAGTAGGTATTATTTTTGTAATTTGGGAGAAATGCAAAGCTTAAGGAAAAAAATACCATTCTAGGCCTCACTTTTTTTTAATCTGTGAAATTAGGGTGGGACCTCAGTCTCGACAACCTTTAAAGGTCTTTTTCAATAGAAAGTTCTTCTTTTCATCTCTCAGATACTGCCGTTCTGTGAGGCTCAGGCTGATAGAGTATCTTAGAAGACTTGTCTGTCCCTACTTTAGGAGGGGAAAAAAAAAAGATTACTTTTTCTTTAATAAAAGATGGAAATTATTTGTGGCAGAATGCCCTGATGTTTAAGGGGGAAAAACAAAAAAAAAAACCAACAGCAAAACAGGGAACCCCGAAGAATGCTTAAGAATAACTTAGTAAGGTGGTATGCTTTTAGAACAAGTCTGCATTTCATAGTAGTAATGAGATGAGATCTTTCATGAAGGAAGAAGTCACATTTGATCCTGTTTTTGAGTTTTATTTTCCAAGCTAGATCTGAAGATACTTTAAAGAAGAAATTCACAAGTAAAGGGCCTTTTCTTTGACAGCACTTTATCTTGCAGGCCCCCCTCCCTTCATTCACTTATCAATAACTTCATCTAATTTGCCTTATCCTGTAAATTCCATTATCTCCCTGGCAGTCTATTGCATTAAGCCCTTAGTACCTGATATCGCCTCATTTACATTGACACATGCTTGACCTCAGTCCTTCTCCTCTCTTCGTTAATGCACCAACAAGCACTGATATCTCTCTGGAGCATTATCATTTGCTGTTAGCTCAACTAATAACAACCCTTCATTTGAGCTGATGAAGGTTTATTAAATAAAAACATGCAATAACCTGGCAGTAATGAAGGGAGAAGGGAGGTAGACAGCATCCTTTTAATGGTGAGAGTACACCAAGTCTGCTTAATAGGTATTGGGTTTCCTAAGGGAGATAGGGCATCTGAATGGGTCTGATCGATATTATTTTGTCAGGCTGATTTAAGAATGGGCATTTCTGATCGTCTTACTTGATCACTGTTGATTAGCATATAGGCTGAGGAGTTAGGGGAAAAAGGTGTTCCTGCTCCAGGCACTTGGCTTTGCTCCTGATGCAGCTATTTTTGGAAGTCTGCCTTCAGTACCAGATTGTCAATAACCCTGAGGCATTCAGGCGTGGCAAAGCTTGGCCATAGGGAGCCAGAAACTTCATCTTAGTCTTCTCCAGTGAAGCTGAAATCAGAGATTGTTTTTCCCATAGATCCCGCAAGAGTCCCTGAAACCTTCACAATAGCCCTGACCCTTGAATGAATCCCCTTTATTTTCCCTTGCATGTCTCATACTCTTATTCCCCCTGACCACCATTTTTACATGAAGACCAGTCTACTGGTGTCATGCTGTAAACAGAAGTTATGTGGATGATGTTATTAGGTTTATATTAACAGTTGGGATTTTTGGGTTCACTTGCTTGCACATTTATGTCACATACATATATATTGTGGTATATTCTACTAGTAAAATTGTTCCTAGTTTATCTGCTGCAGTTAAATACATAGAGTTCTATAAAGGCTATACAATGTTCTGCAAAAAGTGCTGTGATGTCCCAGATGTATCAAAGCTTTCAGACTTGCTGCTACAGCTGTTAGGTTGGACCGTAGGAAATAACCAGTATTTGATCATTTTTAACTTGTAAAAACAGTATTTTCTTATGGTTCAAGTTAATAATGTGATAGATACCATATATATATATATATATATATTTTTTTTTTTTTTTTCTAACCTGCATTGTTTGTTTTACTAGTTTCTGCCTGATAAAGATAAAAATTTCTGCCTTGGGAAGAATAACATGTAGCAAAGTAGAAATAGTTGGTGAGTGAATGATCTGGGATTCTTGGCTCCTGTGTGATAAATATCTTCGCTGCTTGCTTAGACCTGAGTCGGAATCATTCCGCATTCACTGGGAGACCTGGAGGCTTCTTGTGCCCACCCAGGACTCCCTGATCCTGAAGGTGGACACTTGGAGGTGGAGGGCCCTCTAGGGGAGCAGGGCCTAAAACCACTGGAGGTTGCCTTCCAGCAGTGCAGGGGCAGGCAGCAGCAGGAGGGTGACCTGGGCAGTAAGTAAATCTAGGGCTTCAGGGCATGTTTCTTTTGTTCATAGCCAGAGATTTTGTGGTGTTCTTATTTATTAAATAGTTGAGACTGCTCAAAAAGTTTGTTTAACTGTGTCTTATATATATGTAAGAAGGGGGAAGGTATCAATTCTCTGGAGTAGCCTAATTTCGTATCTTTTTTACTGCAACTCCAAGGTAGACCATGGCAACATATTCAGAATGGTTATGTTGTCTTACCAGAAAAATGCTTCCTTAAGGGAGATTTACTGACCTAGTGAAAAGTGATAAAACATTTTGGAACCATATAATTTTCAAAGTCCTCAAGGAAATATTTGTTTTGGATTCAACAATGGCAGTACATTTGCTTTCCTTAGGAAACAGTGTTGCCAAAATAAGCATATTCATTAGCTACCAGATGGTTTAGTTATCAGTTGTGTTTTTTGTTTATACACAAGTTTTTCTTCTTTTTTTGGCTTGAACCTTATTTCTATTCAGAAACAGTTACTCATGTCATTTACCTTTGTGTGTCTTACTCACCTCAACTAGAAAAATTAAAAGATCAGTAGTTTCTTTTACAACAGTTCTTCAACAAAGCAGCTGCTGAGAATGGCCAAGTTTAGTGTTCCTCCCAAATATTTACAGTGGTTCATGTCAGAACAAAAAACTAGATCTTTTTACCTGATAAGCATGATTAAGATTGGCTAAAGACAAGCATTTAACTATGAAATAATTATTTCCTATGTTTTACACTAAAATGAAGTTGAGAAATAGACATTGGGAAAGAAAATTTAAGGGTATGGTGGTTCCTAATGGCAAATATTTTCTTTTGTTGTAGACTTATATCTCAACTCAGGGAAATTTTTTTGAATTCTTGATTATATACATTTTAACTGTGTATTTGACCTATTCTTTTAGTTATAGAAACATTTTTAGAATTTTTGTTTTCTTACATGGATAGGTTTCTAATAGCAAAACATGCTTTCCTGTTCAATATCATGTGATAAAACATTTGGAAAATGTTTGCTTATCTTCATAATCCTAAAGGAAATATTTGTTTTCAGCTCTAAAACAGATTTCTATTATCTATCTGAGCAGTTTCCAACTGTGTTGACTAGAACATTAATATTCTATTAGATGGTAATAGGTGTTCTGTGAAAAAATTCACTGGTAGTGATATCTTTTTTCCTCCAAAATGCATGTAAAAATACCTATGTCTATCTATATATATGAATAATTAAATACATTTAGGTGAATCATTATTATATAGTAATCTAACTTTAAGACACTGTGAGATATACTTGATAATTCTAGGACGTCATATTACAGATCATTTGGCACATGAATGCATGGTGTTCGATTTGTGAATGGAGGAATAGACAGCATTTACCAAATCACTGTACTGTGGATGTTGTCTGTTTGGTCTTTCATCTGCTATGTTTTATCTTGTAATTTTAATATATATTTGTGACATTATTCAGTGTTGTGTGTCACACTTATAAGCCTGTTTTTTTTTATAATTTCTTTTTTTTTTTTACTATTTTTCTCATAATTTTTTGATTTATTTATTTTTTATTATACTTTAAGTTCTAGGGTACATGTGCACAACGTGCAGGTTTGTTACATATGTATACATGTGCCATGTTGGTGTGCTGCACCCATTAACTCGTCATTTACATTAGGTATATCTCCTAACGCTATCCCTCCCTCCTCCCCCCTCCCCACAATAGGCCCCAGTGTGTGATGTTCCCCTTCCTGTGTCCAAGTGATCTCATTGTTCTATTCCCACCTATGAGTGAGAACATGCGGTGTTTGGTTTTCTGTTCGTGACATAGTTTGCTTCCAGCAGCATCCATGTCCCTACAAAGGACACGAACTCATCCTTTTTTATGACTGCATAGTATTCCATGGTGTATATGTGCCACATTTTCTTAATCCAGTCTGTCATCGATGGACATTTGGGTTGGTTCCAAGTCTTTGCTATTGTGAATAGTGCTGCAATAAACATACATGTGCATGTGTCTTTATAGCAGCATGATTTATATAATCCTTTGGGTATATTCTCAGTAATGGGATGGCTGGGTCAAATGGTATTTCTAGTTCTAGATCCTGGAGGAATTGCCACACTGTCTTCCACAACGGTTGAACTAGTTTACAGTCCCACCAACGGTGTAGAAGTGTTCCTGTTTCTCCACATCCTCTCCAGCATCTGTTGTTTCCTGACTTTTTAATGATCACCATTCTAACTGGTGTGAGATGATATCTCATTGTGGTTTTGATTTGCATTTCTCTGATGGTGAGTGATGAGCATTTTTTCATGTGTCTGTTGGCTGCATAAATGTCTTCTTTTGAGAAGTGTCTGTTCATATCCTTTGCCCACTTTTGGATGGGATTGTTTGTTTTTTTTCTTGTAAATTTGTTTGAGTTCTTTGTAGGTTCTGGATAGTAGCCCTTAGTCAGATGAGTAGATTGCAAAAATTTTTTCCCATTCTGTAGGTTACCTGTTCACTGTGATGGTAGTTTCTTTTGCTGTGCAGAAGCTCTTTAGTTTAATTAGATCCCATTTGTCAATTTTGGCTTTTGTTGCCATTGCTTTTGGTGTTTTGGACATGAAGTCCTTGCCCATGCCTATGTCCTGAATGGTATTGCCTAGGTGTTTTCTTCTAGGGTTTTTATGGTTTTAGGTCTAACATTTAAGTCTCTAATCCATCTTGAATTAATTTTCATATAAGGTGTAAGGAAGGGATCCAGTTTCAGCTTTCTACATATGACTAGCCAGTTTTCCCAGCACCATTTATTAAATAGGGAATCCTTTCCCCATTTCTTGTTTTTGTCAGGTTTTTCAAAGATCAGATGGTTGTAGGTGTGTGGTATTATTTCTGAGGGCTCTGTTCTGTTCCATTGGTCTATATCTCTGTTTTGTTACCTGTACTGTGCTGTTTTGGTTACTGTAGCCTTGTATAATTTGAAGTTAGGTAGTGTGATGCCTCCAGCTTTGTTGTTTTGGCTTAGGATTGACTTGGCAATGTGGGCTCTGTTTTGGTTCCATATGAACTTTAAAGTAATTTTTTGTCCAGTTCTGTGAAGAAAGTCATTGATAGCTTGATAGGGATGGCATTGAATCTATAAATTACCTTGGGCTGTATGGCCATTTTCACGATACTGATTCTTCCTATCCATGGGCATGGAATGTTCTTCCATTTGTTTGTGTCCTCTTTTATTTCATTGAGCAGTGGTTTGTAGTTCTCCTTGAAGAGGTCCTTCACATTCCTTGTAAGTTGGATTCCTACGTATTTTATTCTCTTTGAAGCAATTGTGAATGGAAGTTCACTCATGACTTGGCTCTCTGTTTGTCTGTTACTGGTGTATAAGAATGCTTGTGACTTTTGCACATAAATTTTGTATCCTGAGACTTTGCTGAAGTTGCTTATCAGCTTATGGGGATTTTGGGCTGAGACGATGGGGTTTTCTAGATATACAGTCCTGTCATCTGCACACAGGGACCATTTGACTTCCTCTTTTCCTAATTGAATACCTTTATTTCTTTCTCCTGCCTGATTGCCCTGGCCAGAACTTCCAACACTATGTTGAATAGGAGTGGTGAGAGAGGGCATCCCTGTCTTGTGCCAGTTTTCAAAGGGAATGCTTCCAGTTTTTGCCCATTCAGTAGGATATTGGCTGTGGATTTTTCATAAATAGCTCTTATTATTTTGAGATACGTCCCATCAATACCTAATTTATTGAGAGTTTTTAGCATGAAGGGCTGTTGAATTTTGTCAAAGGCCTTTTCTGCATCTATTGAGATAATCATGTGGTTTTTGTCTTTGGTTCCATTTATATGCTGGATTACGTTTATTGATTTGCATATGTTGAACCAGCCTTGCATCCCAGGGATGAAGCCCACTTGATCGTGTTGGATAAGCTTTTTGATATGCTGCTGGATTCGGTTTGCCAGTGTTTTATTGAGGATTGTTGCATCAATGTTCATCAGGGATGTTGGTCTAAAATTCTCTTTTTTTGTTGTGTCTCTGTCAGGCTTTGGTATCAGGATGATGCTGGCCTCATAAAATGAGTTAGGGAGGATTCCCTCTTTTTCTATTGATTGGAGTAGTTTCAGAAGGAATGATACCAGCTCCTCTTTGTACCTCTGGTAGAATTCGACTGTGAATCCATCTGGTCCTGAACTTCTTTTGGTTGGTAAGCTACTAATTATTGCCTCAGTTTCAGAGCCTATTATTGGTCTATTCAGGGATTCAACTTCTTCCTGGTTTAGTCTTGGGAGAGTGTTAAGTGTCCAGGAATTTATCCATTTCTTCTAGGTTTTCTAGTTTATTTGCGTAGAGGTGTTTATAGTATTCTCTGATGGTAGTTTGTATTTCTGTGGGGTCCCCTTTTTCATTTTTTATTGCGTCTATTTGATTCTTCTCCCTTTTTTTCTTTATTAGTCTTGCTAGTGGTGTATCAATTTTGTTGATCTTTTCAAAAAACCAGCTCCTGGATTCATTGATTTTTTGGAGGGTTTTTTGTGTCTCTATCTCCTTCATTTCTGCTCTGATCTGTTATTTCTTGCCTTCTGTTAGCTTTTGAATGTGTTTCTCTTGCTTCTCTAGTTCTTTTAATTGTGATGTTATGGTGTCAATTTTAGATCTTTCCTGCTTTCTCTTGTGGGCGTTTAGTGCTATAAATTTCCCACTACACACTACTTTAAATGTGTCCCAGAGATTCTGGTATGTTGTATCTTTGTTTTCATTGGTTTCAAGGGAACATCTTTATTTCTGCCTACATTTTGTTATGTACCCAGTAGTCATTCAGGAGCAGGTTATTCAGTCTCCATGTAGTTGAGCGGTTTTGAGTGAGTTTCTTAATCCTGAGTTCTAGTTTGACTGTGCTGTGGTCTGAGAGACAGTTTGTTATAATTTCTGTTCTTTTACTTTTGCTGAGGAGTGCTTTACTTCCAACTATGTGGTCAATTTTGGAATAAGTGCAATGTGGTGCTGAGAAGAATGTATATTCTGTTGATTTGGCATGGAGAGTTCTTTAGATGTCTATGAGGTCCCTTGGTGCAGAACTGAGTTTAATTCCTGGATATCCTTGTTAACTTTCTGTCTCCTTGATCTGTCTACTGTTGACAGTGGGGTGTTAAAGTCTCCCGTTATTATTGTGTGGTAGTCTAAGTCTCTATGTAGGTCTCCAAGGACTTGCTTTATGAATCTGGGTGCTCCTGTATTGGGTGCCTATATATTTAGGATAGTTAGTGCTTCTTGTTGAATTGATCCCTTTACGATTATCTAATGGCCTTCCTTGTCTCTTGATCTTTGTTGGTTTAAAGTTTGTTTTGTCAGAGACTAGGATTGCAACCCCTGCCTTTTTTTTGTTTTCCATTTGCTTGGTAGATCTTCCTCTATCCCTTTGTTTTGAGCCTACGTGTGTCTCTGTATGTGACATGAGTCTCCTGAATACAGCGCAATGATGGGTCTTGATTCTTTATCCAATTTGCCGGTCTGTGTCTTTTAATTGGAGCATTTAACCCATTTACATTTATGGTTAACATTGTTATGTGTGAACTTGATCCTGTCATTATGATGTTAGCTGGTTATTTTGCTCATTAGTTGATGCAATTTCTTCCTAGCATCGATGGTCTTTACATTTTGGCATATTTTTGCAGTGTCTGGTACTGGTTGTTCCTTTCCATGTTTAGTGCTTCCTTCAGGAGCTCTTGTAGGGCAGTCCTGGTGGTGACAAAATCTCTCAGCATTTGCTTGTCTGTAAAGGATTTTATTTCTCCTTCACTTATGAAACATAGTTTGGCTGGATATGAAATTCTGGTTTGTAAATTATTTTCTTTAAGAATGTTGAATATTGGCCCCTAGTCTCTTCTGGCTTGTAGAGTTTCTTCCCAGAGATGTGCTGTTAGTCTGATGGGCTTCCCTTTGTGGGTTACCCAACCTTTCTCTCTGGCTGCCCTTAACATTTTTTCCTTCATGTCAACTTTGGTGAATCTGACAATTATGTGTCTTGGAGTTTTTCTTCTCGAGGAATATCTTTGTGGTGCTCTCTGTATTTCCTGAATTTGAATGTTGGCCTGCCTTGCTAGGTTGGGGAAGTTCTCCTGGATAATATCCTGCAGAGTGTTTTCCAACTTAGTTCCATTCTCCCCTTCACTTTTAGGTACACCAATCAGATTTAGATTTGGTCTTTTCACATAGTCCCATATTTCTTGGAGTCTTTGTTTGTTTCTTTTTACTCTTTTTTCTCTAAGCTTCTCTTCTTGCTTCATTTCATTCATTAGATCTTCAATCACTGATACCCTTTCTTCCAGTTGATCGAATTGGTTACGGAAGCTTGTGCATTTGTCACATAGTTCTTGTGCCATGGTTTTCAGTTCTGTCAGGTATTTAAGGAGTTCTCTGCACTGGTTATTCTAGTTAGCCATTTGTCTAATCTTTTTTCAAGGTTTTTAGCTTCTTTGCGATGGGTTTGAACTTCTTCCTTTAGCTTGGAGAAGTTTGATAGTCTGAAGACTTCTTCTCTCAACTCATCAAAGTCATGCTCCATCCAGCTTTGTTCCCTTGCTGGCGAGGAGCTGCTTTCCTTTGGAGGGGGAGAGGCGCTCTGGATTTTAGAATTTTCAGCTTTTCTGCTCTGTTTTTTTCCCCATCTTTGTGGTTTTATCTACCTTTGGTCTTTGGTGATGGTGACGTATGGATGGGGTTTTGGTGTGAAATGTCCTTTCTGTTTGTTAGTTTTCCTTCTAACAGTCAGGACCTTCAGCTGCAGGTCTGTTGGAGTTTGCTGGAGGTCCACTCCAGACCCTGTTTGCCTGGGTATCAGCAGCAGAGGCTGCAGAAGAGCGAATACTGCTGAACAGCAAATGTTGCTGCCTGATCGTTCCTCTGGAAGCTTTGTCTCAGAGGGGTACCCGGCCATGTGAAGTGTCAGTCTGCCCCTACTGGGAGGTGCCTCCTGGTTTGGCTACTGGGGGGTCAGGGACCCATTTGAGTCTGTCGGTTCTCATATCTCAAACTCCGTACTGGGAGAGCCACTACTGTCTTAAAAGCTGTCAGGGACACTAAAATCTGCAGAGGTTTCTGCTGCCTTTTGTTCGGCTGTGCTTTGTCCCCAGAGGTGGAGTCTACAGAGGCAGGCAGGCCTCCATGAGCTGAGGTGGACTCCACCCAGTTTGAGCTTCCTGGCTGCTTTGTTTACCTACTCAAGCCTCTGCAATGGCGGGCGCCCGTCCCCCAGCTTAGCTGCCGCCTTGCAGTTAGATCTCAGACTGCTATGCTAGCAATGAGGGAGGCCCCGTGGGCTTGAGACCCTCCGAGCCAGGCCCCGGATATAATCTCTTGGTGTGCCGTTTGCTAAGACCCTTGGAAAAATGCGGTATTAGGGTGGAGGTGACCCGATTTTCCAGGTGCTGTGTGTCATGGTTTCCCCTGGCTAGGAAACGGAATTCCCTTATCCTGTGCACTTCCTAGGTGAGGTGATGCCTTGCCCTGCTTTAGCTCTTGCTCCGTAGGCTGCACCCACTGTCCTGCATCCATCGTCGGACACGCCCTAGTGAAATGTACCCGGTACCTCAGTTGGAAATGCAGAAATCCCCCGTCTTCTGTGTCACTCATGCTGGGAGTTGTAACCTGGGGCTGTTCCTATTCAGCCATCTTGGAACCGTCCCCCCTTTTTAAATAATTTCTTATAGTAACTGCCCTGTGAAATTATTTTATTGCTGTCTACCTTAATCCAACTGCGTCTCTTAAATTTCTGTTAATCTTTCATCAGTGTGTTATTTAAAAGGTACTCTGCAGTCATTACATTTGGAAAAGTGCAGTAATTTATACAATGACCACTTCCCATATATTAAAACAATCTTTTTATTATTAATTATGCACATTCGTAAATACAGATGATTATTTCTAGTAAATCTCAAGTCTTAGTAAATACCTGGAAACTGCACCTCCCCAGTACAACAGAATTGACGGTCAGAGGTGGTAGTCTGTTGGGTTGACTGCTACCTCGCCAAGTGTTCCTTTGTGGGTGAACTTTATGTTTCAAACTCGTTAAAACCAGATAAGATAAATGTTAGGGCTGGACGCAGTGGCTCACGCCTGTAATCCCAGCACTTTGGGAGGCTGAGGTGGGTGGATCATGAGGTCAGGAGTTTGAGACCAGCCTGTTCAACATGGTGAAACTCTGTCTCTACTAAAGATACAAAAAATTAGTTGGGCATGGTGTCAGGCTTCTGTAATCCCAGCTACTTGGGAGGCTGAGGCAGGAGAATTGCTTGAACCCAGGAGGCGGAGGTTGCAGTGAGCCGAGATTGCGCCATTGCACTCCAGCATCGGCGACAGGGCGACTCCATCTCATAAAAACAAAAAAAGGTAAATGTTAGGTTTTTAAGTATATATTCTAGAGAGCAAATGTTGCATTGACAACTATTTTCTTTAAATTGGTTTGAGTACCACTTAGTATGGTTAGAGTAAGGGAAGACAGTGGCCTTGTCCAGCTTCCATAATTATAGCTTTATAAATAGACTATTAATAAGTGAAGGCCAGAAAATAAAACAGTGTTTTCTTATAGAAATAAGAGACTATTCTCTTTTCTCTTTTGTGGTAAGGTTTTCAAATTTTTGAAGTTCTGAGACTACCTTTGATAACATGTATGTTAATTTTACTTGTATTTTGGGTCAAGGAAATATATTCAAAGTTTGTCATTTAAATGGTTACAATGGCTCAAAGAAGGAAGGAACACTTACTGAAATTGCTTCACTAAAACATGTTGGGAATACCCTCTGAGGTTTCTTTACTCATGGAATAAATAGGTACTCTTAAAAATAATTTCAGTAAGCATTGAGGAGGTACCAGGCACTGCGCTAAGTGTTTTACCTGAATTTTTACTTTTAATTTAATTAGGTGGCTTTGAAAGTTGACACTTGTCATAAAATTCTGTATTTGGAACATGTACTGTTTGGGTTAAAAATCTTCATGTAAATTCCTACAAACAAATCAAGTGTGGATGTGCAGTGGGTGGTTTTTAAGCTTAAATATCTCAGCTGGATTTAATTACCTTAAGGGATAAGGCTACATGATGGGCCAGTGGTTTACCAAATTATTTTTCATTTTCTGGATCTCAGTGTCACTGGAGGTTAATGCATCCTCTTTTCTCTGCTAGAGACCCGAGTTAAAATCCATTTTAGGGCATAAGTGTAAATGAATTTGTTGTTGTTTTTTCCTCCTTGGGGACACTCTGGTCATTTTGTGAGGCTGCCTTTCCATTTGGAATTGCTGGCAGCTTGCTCTGGGCCCAGGGGCTCTCATAGCAGGGGCAGTTGCAAGTCAGCATGAAAATGAACTGGCAGGCTTCAGAGGGCAGAGCTGGCCCAGGGCTTGTCACTCTTACATTCCTTGATTCTCTCTTGGTTAACTTAAGGAAACTTATTTGCTACTGACATTTGATTATAGCACATCACAAAACAAGTGATGTGGTTGTGGGTAAGCCATCACATTTTCTTTACCATTTCAGGCTGGTTTATATTGGGCAGCTACAAAGATTTCTTTCTTCACTGTCCACAAACTCCTAAATGACTCCTTAAACTGCTGTAGATGTGTGATCAACATTTTTGATCACCAATGTGTTTCATGGCTTTAATTACCTATTGTTTTAGTGTAAACGGTTCATTCTTTAGGAGCATGTTTGCATCCAGAATTACGTTTAAGGGCTTTACCCTGAAGTATCATTAGTTATTTCCTTTATCTGTACTTGTTACAGATATTTAGTATAACCTACACAGGGAATAACACACATAGCATTTCATCCCTGAGGGAGCTCACTTGTGTTCTTTCCCTCTAAGCTCATCCTGTCATTTCTATTTTCTCTCAAAGAATAGCACCTAGAGTATGCTCTTTAAGTTTTTTTCTTTGAAAAGATACAAGATCTTTATACATAAAAACAAACATAATTTTGTGTACATGAATAAATGGGATCATATCATGCATGCTGTCTATTTTTTTTTTTTTCTTCCTTTGCAGATGTCACTTTGCGTTTCAAAGTGAGTTGGTTGTTCCAGGTTCCCTGAAGCCTTCATGTTCTCCATTTATTGTAGGCATTCCTATACCAGTTTGATTTATCCAGTCCTTTTGCCTTGAAAATCTCCCAAACCACTTTGCACCAGGAGTATCTTCCTCTTTATGTTATGTCTTCCAGTCACCGTTCATTTCCCATTTCTTCTATTAAACTGACTCAGGACAAGGAGAAGTGATGACTACTATTGTCCACTTGTAGCATTCATGTAAAAAATGTATTTACCTCTGTGTGATGTGTATTTGAAAAAGAGTGAGAGAGAGCCCGACTCTTGGTAAGCATAAAGAGTCATGATTGCTGTGAGAAAAAGTTCTTTTTAAAACATTTATATAGTGTGCTTTTTTTAAAGCCTTAGTTTAAAAAAGCTAACTTTGAGTAAAAGTTGATTAAACCATTAGTACATGGGATTCCTGTGAGAATGTGAATGATAGTATCATTTAAATAGGGAGGTCTCTTTACATGTGTCCATTGATGGGCGTGTGTGGGCATAAATAGTTTGCTGTGGTGCTGTGTATGCTTTCATGTTTATCTTTGTCAAGACTGTTTTATCATTATCTAAGGTGAGAAAAACTCTCCCCTAGCCACATTATACTCTGCAAAGTCTTAGATATGCTGATAAAGTTCTCGTAAGCTCCCTTTTGTTAGTATCTTTTTAAGACATCTTTCTTATTTATAATATTGCCAGGTTATTAAGTTGTACTTAATCGTCTTTCTTTTTTTTTCTCTTTTCAGGTGTCAGCAGTTGAGTCTTTGGAGGGCCCCCTGCTCCAGGTGGAAGGACTGAGTGACCTTCGACTAGAGCTTCACAGCAAGAAGATGAACCTCCATTTGGTTCTCATAGATGAACTACACCGGCACCTGTACATCAAATCGACTAGCCGAGTTGTGCAGCGTAACAAGGAAAAGGGGAAAATGAGGTTAAAGAGGCTCTTTGCTATAAGTGTCTTGTGGCAGTGCAGGATTACAAGGAATATTTTTTGTTTTCCAGAATGTTGTTGTAGTTTATTTTTCCTTTAGTGTACTGTCTCTGAAACTTCAGGATGGTTTTATAATAGCAAATACTCCCTGTTTTGAGAGGCTGACATTTGAAGTTTGTTCATTCATTCATTCTACATTCATTATGGTCCTTTTCTGTGAGGATATATAAGAATAATTTACTGTGGGTCTCATATTCTGGATCAGAGACATTGGTACATCTCAGAAGGAAGTTGAAAAATTCTTAAATTGGACTGTGAAGTCAGCCTAATTAAGAAATGTGGATATATTGGCTGGGTGCAGTGGCTTACGCTTGTAATCCCAGCACTTTGAAAGGACGAGGTGGAAGGATTGCTTGTGCCCAGGAGTTCAAGACCAGCCTGGACAACAGAGCAAGACCCTGTCTCTACAAAAAAAAAAGGTCAAAATTAGCTGGGTATAGTGGTGTGCACCTGTAATCCCAGCTACTCCAGAGGCTGAGATGAGAGGATAGCTTGAGCCCAGCAGTTTGAGCTGCAGTGAGCTATGATTTCTCCACTGTACTCTAGCCTGGATGACAGAGACAGAGACCCTGTATCTTAAAAAAAAATGACAAAAAGAAATATAGACGTATTGATTGAATAAGATTCTTTGTTACTTAGGGTTATGTTCAGCTTTAGGTTGTCCTTTTTCTGGAATAGTTAAGGAAAGGTTCAGAGAGAACACTTTTATTCCTTGGTTGGCTGTAGCATAGCCCTATATTTAATGGCCTGGGTAGTGTCAAGAAATTCATTAGGTTAGTAGAGGCCTGGTAGGAAATAAGACTAAATCTTAAGATGATAGAGCATTGGAGTTTTTAACATGTTAGATAGCTGTGCATAGTACAGGTCCTTCCAACATTTCTTTAGAATAGATCTTTTCAGAGGGCATTTTAGCACTGTCTACTGAAATATACATGTCGACGCTTTTTCATTCCGATATAGACAAGAAGAGTACTGGAATCAGTGCACGCTGGGAATGAAGTCTTTCTTACCCTGTTTGAACAAAAAATGCCAAATTTGCGTGTGATGCTTCAGTTTAATCAGAGACCCTGACAGAGAAAGAGAAGTTTCTACCTCTTTTCAGCAGATGGGCACTAGAAAAACTTCTGCCAGGCACACAGATTTGATATGTACCTGAGACATAACTTCAAGGCTAGCTCTGAGTACGGTATCTGTCAGTACCTCGGCAGAGAGTCAAGTGGTGGGTGGGGTAAGTGCTAAGGAATTCTTTCTACCATGCCTGGTGATAAATAGCAGATCTGAAGAGATTTCTTCCCATACAAGGTTAAGTAATAGAATCACTTTGAGTCCTGTGAAAATATTCTATATTATAAGGGAAAATGAGCATTATTTTGAGGTCTCAAAGGAAGAACATTTATTTAAAAAAAATTTATGTAGGCCGGGCGCGGTGGCTCAAGCCTGTAATCCCAGCACTTTGGGAGGCCGAGGCGGGTGGATCACGAGGTCAGGAGATCGAGACTATCCTGGCTAACATGGTGAAACCCCGTCTCTACTAAAAATACAAAAAATTAGCCGGGCACGGTGGCGGGCGCCTGTAGTCCCAGCTACTTGGGAGGCTGAGGCGGGAGAATGGCGTGAACCAGGGAGGTGGAGCTTGCAGTGAGCCGAGATCACGCCACTGCACTCCAGCCTGGGAGACACAGTGAGACTCCGTCTCAAAAAAAAAAAAAAAAAAAAAAAAAATTATGTAAAGCAAGCAAGAAACATTTAAGAGACTTAAGCTCAAAGTTTCTCAAAAAATACAGGAAACACGATGTAGTAGACTATTCAGAATAATCACTCCTTTCCCCTTTACTTTAGTGGGAGAGGAGTATTTCCTACCCTTTGATTTTGGGGCTTTGGCTTTTGCCATCATTAGGGTACATGACACAAGCAGGGGCTTCAAACGTGCTTATGCTGTTGAGTGTGGCCTCTCATGCTTCTGCCATCGTCTTGCTGTTGGTCCCAGGAGAAGGGCGAGAGACACATGGAACTGATTGAAGATCAGCAGACCTGCCTAGCCTGCATCAACCAACCACCAAAATATATGCTTATTGTTGAACATTATTGAGATTTTGTGGTTGTATGCAGCAGGCGCATAGCTTATATGAAAACAGTAACCAGGAGTTACAAGAACAGAGTAAGGAGAGATGCTAACAGAGCTAACTAAAACATGAAAAACATGTAAGGAAACCAAAATGAAATAGGAAATTTAAGTCTTTAAAACTTTAGAGAGAAGATCTGAATCACTGATGTGAAGGGAAAACTTTTCTCATGATGAAGAGGAAAAAGACAAGATGCCAAAAGGAAGATGATAAATATGGAAGATGAACAGTGGCCAATCCAGTGATTTTAGGGTTTCCAGAGGATCACACTAAAATGATAGTGTTTGGGGCTGAATTATATTCCCCCTAAAATTCATATATTGAAATCCTAATCCCCCAGTACCTCAGAATATGACTGTATTTGGAAATAGGGTCTTTTAGGAAGTAACTTAAGTTGAAATGAGGTCATTAGTGTGGGCCCTAATCCAGTTGGACTGATGTCCTTATAAAAAGGAAATTTGACACACTTGGAGGGAAGACCATGTGAAGACACAGGGAGAAGATGGTTACCTACAAGCAAAGGAGAGAGGTCTCAGAAGAAACCAACCACGCCCGCACCTTGATCACAGACTTCCAGCCTGCAGAAGTGTGAGAAAGTAAATTTCTGTTGTCTAAGCTATCCAGTCTGTGTTACTTTATTATGGCAGTAGGAGTGAACTCAGGGGATCAGAAGCAATAATTAGAGTATAAATAAAGAAACCCACTTAAACAGAAAAACAAGTCTGCAAGTTGAAAGAATTTAAGGTAAAATTAATAAAAAACTTAATAAAAAAAGTTACTCTTTGATATAATCTGGAAATTTTTATGATTTTCAAAAACAAATTTTATAAGCACCAGGAAGAAATATTATGTGATCTGAAGTGATAGAGATAATTATTTGCCCACCCAATATCCATCCTTCCCTTCATTTTTAATGACAATCTTTATTTCATTCCTGGTGGCTATAGGCCCAGCTAAAAGGCTGCATTTTCCATCCTACCATATAGCTAGAGGGCGATTAGTGGGACTTCAGTTTGCAAGCTGTTGAATGGGGAGGTCATTAATTTTTCAAAGATACCAATTAAACTGGTATGCTCACTCTTTTACCCCCTCATTTGCCTTTCTTTACTTTCTATCTGGGACATAGATTGGTGCCATCAAGCCATCCTAGACACAAGGTGACTTTGAGGATAGAAGCCACATCCGAAACTCCATGATCACCTTGAACCTCTTTTCTAGCCCTGGATGGGGTACTTCTTTAATATGAGAGGAAGTTTTGTTTTACTCAGACCACTATTATTTGGTATTCTTTTTATACACTTAAAACCAGTTCAGTTACACAGAAAGGAGCAAAAATCAGGCTCACCAGGATTTGCTGAATACTAATGCCAGAAGACAATAGAACAAAGTCTATAAAGCTGAATGGAGAAGAGTTGGGATCAAAGACTTCTCTGCCCAGCCAAGGGGACATTGATATGTGTAGGTGACAGAGAGACATTCTCAGATATGAATTTATAATAAAAAAATCATTAATATTCTTTTTCTGAGCAAAATTCTCAGAGGTAAACTGTAAGACATACGTCAAAATTACAACCAGAGAACAATAAAGTTGTAAGTAGTTTGAAACAACTTTGAGGGCCACATACCGTTAAATATGTACATGTATATTTGTAATTAACTGAAAAATATATTTTTGCAAGATTGAGAATATCAGCTAAAAACCATTGTTGAAAAAAATGTTGGCCAGGCGTGATGGCTCATGCCTGTAATAAACTTTGGGAGTCCGAGGCGGGAGGATCACTTGAGGTCAGGAGTTTGAGACCAGCCTGGTCAACATGGTAAAACCCCATCTATACTAAAAATATAAGTTAGCCAGGCATGGTGGTACGTGCCTGTCATCCCAGCTACTCAGGAGGCTGAGGCAGGAGAATCACTTGAACCCAGGAAGTGGAGGTTGCATTGAACCGAGATTACGCCACTATATTCCAGCCTGGGTGACAGAACAAGACTCTGTCTCAAAAAACAAACAAAAAAAGGTCTATGTAGTCAAGGAGTACTCTCTAATAGTAAACAGAATTTATATCCCTTTTTACTCAGTTAATAGTGACTAGGAAATTTGGATAGGTAGGAGAAAAGAATGCTGACTTCTTGCTTAAGATGAGGGTGAAGTTTTGTTTTGGACTTTAATAGTTAGAGAAAATGTTTAATTTTGTTTTTATTGATCTAGATATGTATATTTAAAGATTTTTATATTTAAAAATGAATAGAGAAGACAAGTAAAAATGTTCTGTATTACAAAGGATATTGTACTGCTGCCCTACTTTGTCAGCGGGGGATATGTTCCAAGACCCACGGTAGGTACCTGAAACTACAGATAGTACTGAACCCTGAATCTGCCTGCACAGTAAATTCTCACTTAATGCTCTCAATAGGTACTTGGAAACTGTGACTTTAAGTGAAATGAAGCTGTAACTTTAAGTGAAATGATGTGCAGAAGGTCCTAGAATAACATTGTGTCCTTCAAGGTCCTCTGTTGATGAGAGAAAAACAAAAAATGGTTAAATGGTTTCATTATATGCCAAGATTCTTGACTGCAAATAGAGGAAATCAGTCTGGGTAACTAAAATAGGAAAAGAATTTATTGGAAAGTTATCAGGTTGTTCACGGAATCTATGGGAAGTCTGTATAATCAGGCTCTAAAACCCAGTAGGAACCAATGGAGATTAAGCAGCTGAGCACACACAGTCTTAGACAAGCCACAGGAAGGGTCTGTTTGGGTTGCTATTTTTGCTGGCACCCTGCCCACAATAGCTGGATTTTAAACTCTTCTGTAAATGATCTCTAAATGTCCCTGCATCTTTCCTTTATCTCTTCAAGATTCAAAGTTCTGGATTCAAGCATCCAGTTTGCTGAGCCTGGTAATGCCTGGCCTCCTTCAGCTTCCATAGTAGGAAGTGGGGCCTTCTTTTTGCTTTGATGCAGTCAGTGGGGATGGACTGTTCAGCTATTTGGTACCCAAAACAAACACCCAACAAATTTCTACTGCGGGAGAAAACAAAGGAAATCACATGAAGGCACTTACGTAAAAAGACTACTAGACATTTTCGAAGTAGAAAATAGGCAGTAAAATTGACAAATGAAAGAAAGGTACATGCTCACATACAAAAAATAATAAATATTTTATTTGGAGGAAATGAAACAAATAAATGGTGAGACTGTCCTTGTTCTTAGCTCATGAAGATGTCAGTTCCAGTTAAATTCCAGTTGAAAATTTTGAAACTGTCAAATGAAATCTACAGTTCACATGGATGAATACATGCGTAAGAATTGTTTAAAAGAATTGTGAAGGGAGGTTATGAGGGGGGCATTTCTTATGTGATATCAAAGCATATTGTAAAACTGTTTTAGTCAAAACAGTACAGACATGCAAAAACAAAATTTTTTTAAAAAAGCAAACAGTACAGACATGCAAATAGAAAATCAGATGGGTGAGACAAAGTAGAGTTGAGAAATAGACCCCAGGATCTATGGACTTTGGTATTTTTGAACAATAGTTCAAGTCAGCTGGGGGTAATGAAGGCTATTTAATATATAGTGTTCAGACAATTGACTGTTGATTTGAAGAAAATAAATTTAGATGCCTACCTCTTATGTACAAATAATTCAGCCAGATGTAAAAATCACATAACACTGTATTAGCATTAGAAAAACTTATAGAAGGATATGTGTGGAGGAGCCTTTTCCAAGCATATCAGAAGACATAAAGAAATATATTAAATGGTTTAGCCATTTAAAAACCCAAAACTTAACGGAGTCAGAGGATAAACTACACTCTGAGAAAATATAGGTAAGTCATATAACGCTTTAATATCTAAAGCATGCAGATATTTGTAAGCTTAGTAAAAAGGGATATAGACTGTTCATAGATTAAAAATACAAATGGCTAATAAACATAAGATTGTTCAATATCATGAGTAGTCAGAGAAATACACTTGAAAAATTAAATGCAATTTTTTGTTCAAAGACATTGATAGCATGTTATAATGGCAAAGATGGCGGAAATGCATACCTTTCTCTTGATGGTGGAATAACCAGTATGCCTTTTTGGAAAATAAATTTGCATATTCTTTGTCCAGGGAATTTTGTTTCTAGATCTACATCCTACAAAAACAGTACCATTTCATAAAAATATATGTAACAAGATATTCATTGTGACATTGTTGGTAAGAACAACAAAAATATGCAGCTTAAATGTTCATCAAGAGGAGTATGGTATATTGATACCATGTAATTATAGAACTTGAATGATGATAGTCTCTATGTGCTGATATGGAAAGGTTTCTAAGGTGCATTTTTGGGTCCCAAAAGCAAACTGAAAAATAGCATAGATAGTATG
Source organism: Theropithecus gelada (assembly GCF_003255815.1). NCBI lineage: Eukaryota > Metazoa > Chordata > Mammalia > Primates > Cercopithecidae > Theropithecus > Theropithecus gelada. The sequence goes on from NC_037670.1 coordinate 157,747,719, forward strand.
AACCTATTTGTGAAAGATTGAAAGGATAGAAACTTAAATATGTATACTTTATATGTTGGTATAAATATTTGTATGTATATAGAAAATGTCCAGGCAGATAATGTCAAAACACTGACAAAAGGAATTACTTGTGAGAAATGGAAATGTGAGGTGGGGAATAGGGAAGTAGAAATTCTTTTATTTCCTGTGTACATCATGAGCATGTTTTTAAAAAATAATACAATTACTGATGATCCTTTTGAAGATTTTTAAAAATGAAATGGGAAAATGCTTAGGCTATATGCTTGAAGGGAAAAACTAGAATTCAAAACTATGCAGGATGATCAAAGAATGTTGAAAAAGGAGCATGTGTGCCATTTTTGTGGTGTGCGATGTTGGGGGTGGATGGAGAGACAGAGACTCATTTTTAAATTGTTTTTCAAGCAATCCTTGAACCTCAGCCTCTTAAGTAACAGGCGTACCACTGTGCTTGGCCTTGATGCTCCTTTCTATAAGATGTTTTGGAAGGCAATATACCAAAATGATGTGAATGGATTATTTTTTTTTAATATTTTCTAGAAAGAATTTACACCTTTATAATCAGATAAAATTAAAAAGTTGTTTAAAAGTAATTCTTTTATTTATTCCATGATCTCTTGGATTAATACTTGGTTTAACCTTGCTTCCTCAGCCATCCTGGACATCCTCTAGCTCATGGAAGAGAAAATTTGGTGTCCATATTTGTCTCTGGGCATGTAAAGAACGTTCTTGACTCCATTGTATTTGTTCCCTATTTTGTCCTCTAAAGATTTTTTTTTTCTGTTCACATATGTTGGTTTTCCTTTTATCTTTCAGTGTTTGTTTTTTTTTTTTCCCCTCTTTGCTTAGATTTTAAATTTTTAGCTTCACTTTATTTTCTGTTACCATGTCTTCACCCTTGGTCTGTCATTTGAAACGATGGCTCATTTTTACTTTTATACCCTCTAAATCATTCATTATTCTTTCTGAGTGTTCCACCAGATCTTAGAACTATTGAGAATTACTATGCCAGCCATTCCTGTTTCATTATTTAGTTAAATCTTCTTACTAAGGGCACATTATCTTTGACAGATATTTCTCAGCTCAGTTTGATTTAACAAAATTTTATGAGCACTTGCTCTTTGACAGGTACTGTGCCAGCTGTTCTGGTTAAGAATTGAATATGTCAGTTAATTCGATTTACAACTTAAAGTTCAACTCATCTCTGTCATTTTTTAGTTTCACAAAATCAACCAAATGAGTCGCAGTTGTAAATTTTGTACATAGTTGAACCCATTTATTGCTAAATGAAGGAACAGAAATATGTTATAATTAAAAAGTAGATGTTTAATAAGCTGTCAGCACTTCTAACCCCTCTTAAAAAACTGTTTCCATGTCGTGAAATTTTGAAATCTAACATTTAGAAGCAGATCTTTACTAGTTGGATGGTTGGTTCATGGCCAGGAAGTTCTTGAGGTTACAGTGGCAGTGGTTTGCTTGTTTTTGGTTTAATTTGTTGTATACTTTTCTTGTCCTCTACCATGTTGCTATTAAATGGCAAAATGCATTCGGTCACAATATATAATTGGTAATTTTGGGTGGACTGTTTTATACTGGCAGGGATTTACTGTATATCAGCTGTCTTTTGATCTCAGTTATGAATGATTCTGAATGGATTTAAAAAATTGTAATCATGTATTTAAAATGAAAAATAACTATCAATATTTCCAAAAGAACAGTCTAATTTTTATTTTATTTTTTGTTTTCAAAAAATGCTTTCTCTGAGAGATTAAAAACCCTTTGAAGGTATTAATTAATCCCTTCTCAGCTTAATCTCTGATATGTGGTGAGAAGAGGTCTTTTTCTCTGTTGTGAAATGGAAACTGAGGTCCATACTATTTAATGCGATATTCTACAATAGCGCCTACCTTCTGCTGAGCTTCATTCATGTCTGTAGTCACAAAGTGAGTGGGTGTGCCCCTTTCTCTGGAACTTTTGAGACTAAGTCCTTTCATAAAACAGCGGGAGCAAATCTAAAGTCATTTCCAGAGTTACTTGCCTTTGGGTTAGTGCTCACAAAGGAGAAAATTGAAGCCTAAGGGAACATTTTAGAGAGAGAGATGAGTGTATGAAAATAGTTTTGCAGTAAATTGACTTTCTAAAAGTTTATTGATAGAGTTCAAGGGCCCTTCTGGCTCTGATAATAAAATCAGCAGGTTATGTTTTTCAGAGTTGAAATGGCAAGTCGTTTATCACTCTAAATTTAACTGAAATATGTTTTTAGGTTAAAACTGAGAAAATAATTGTAGGATTTAATCTAAAGTGATTCGCATGTACATCTGTGTTCATAGAAGTATGTACTATTATAAATACACGTAAAAATATCAGTGTGCACTAAAATATCAGTGTGCACTCTTTCATCATTAGGTGTGGCAGGCAGTATTCCAGCTATATAACTGAATTTCTCCGCTGATTGATACCTTTGTTTATGCTTTGAAAATAATTCCTCCACTTTGTTATAGAAATATTTAAATATTTAGACAATGTATTATATTTTTCCTGTCATTTAAAGTTGAAGTTTTTTTACTCTGCAGCAGTACCATAAACCTGTGTCTTTTTTTATAATTAAAAAAAATTTTATTGTCCCAGCACTTTGGGAGGCCGAGACAGGCAGATCACGAGGTCAGGAAATCGAGACCATCCTGGCTAACATGGTGAGACCCCGTCTCTACTAAAAAAATACAAAAAACTAGCTGGGCGAGGTGGCGGGCGCCTGTAGTCCCAGCTACTCGGGAGGCTGAGGCAGGAGAATGGCGTAAACCCGGGAGGCGGAGCTTGCAGTGAGCTGAGATCCGGCCATTGCCCTCCAGCCTGGGTGACCGAGCGAGACTCTGTCTCAAAAAAAAAAAAAATTGGCCGGGCGCGGTGGCTCAAGCCTGTAATCCCAGCACTTTGGGAGGCCGAGACGGGCGGATCACGAGGTCAGGAGATCGAGACCATCCTGGCTAACACGGTGAAACCCCCTCTCTA
>NC_037670.1:157750839-157949131 GCF_003255815.1 Theropithecus gelada
AAAAAAAAAAAAAAAAAAAAAAAAAAAAAAAAAAAATTTATTTTACTTTATTCATTTGTCCATTGAAGCATTTTATTTGTAAATATGTATTACATCGCTAGATGAAGAACCCCAGGATTTTCTCTCCTGTGTGTTTTTGTGTTGCTTCTTCTTGGTCCATGATGTGAGCTAAATCAGTACAATGAAACCAAACTGGTGGTATGGGAGCAGATTATTCTGTGATTTTTCTAGATTTTTCTAGATCTTTGAGTTGAACGTCAAATCTGGGGCTGATCACACTTGTTCACAACAACTTGGTCACACTGTGAGGTTCACAACAATTTTTCCAGCTCTGTGATCATCAGTGATTTCAAATTCGCCCATGTACCCATACTTTGTCGTCACAGTTGATGAAGACACCAGACAATGACTTTGGAACAAGGTCTAGTAAGAACCAGGTGTTTGCCTCTCTTTTCGGCATTGTCGATGCTCTTGAAAGCAGCAGACAGGATATTTATGCACACCATTACGGTGGCATGGAAAGATGGTGGAAAGAGCTCTCTGTGTCTTTGGGCATCTGTATCCAGGGCCTAGGGGAACCTGTAAAGTGTTTTCTAATTGTGAGTAAAATGCAGGTGAAAGAGGATGATGTCATTAAGTGGAAAAAAAAGAGAAGACAAAAGAAGTCATAAAACACGAAAGAACGGACAAATCGATTACCTATTTTATAAATAGATAAACCATTATGAAAAGTTATTGGATTTGAGGACTGTTGGATTTTCTTAAGATAGTTTAGGCTGGGAACTTACAGGTTTATATTGGTGGAAAAGAGTTGTTGGGAGGATGCCAGTTCAATTCCTGGTAAATGCTTTCTGTTACTTTAATATCTCATACTTCACTTTTCACATTAGCCTGTGGGTGATTTTAACAATTGGAAATATGCTGTTTGGTTTAGCTCATTTGGAAATAATGCTGTTTGCTTTAGTTCATATCTTAGTCATACTCGCATCCTCAGAACTGAGCACAGTGCCAAGCACATAATGGATGCTGAAGAATCGTTTGAGTAATGATTCCCTTGTTCCTTGTAACAAGTGAAAAGGGAGAAGTTAATGACTGTCATAGCAATCCTCAAGGCCTAGGACAGTGGCTCCCACATTATTTGCACTCAATGAAAAGAATAAAACCTTAAGTGATAATTTCGCTCTTTAACACAGTGCGAAATTATCACTTGAACCTAACAAACTTTATTTTTCAAAGTTCTCTGAGAGAACATGTTTGTTTTTTATTGGATTATAAATACACACATACCTAGCACATTTGTTCCAAAAGGAGTGTAGGTGGGAGATGGGGATATATCGCTGTGGTGGGGGCAGATGTTGTTCCCAATTGCACAAATCCTTCCTTCCATTTGAGGAAATCTTTCCTATGGGCGTGGTCTCTTCCTGCTCTTCCTTTGCCTGCTCTCCGTAGCCAGTGCTACTGATGATGTATTTCAGTACTAAAAAGTGAGAATTACGGCTTTGACTTCGCTACCCTTGGATTTGGCTCCGAGGGGCTCTTCTGTTGTAGATAGTGTGGCGAGACGATTCCATTTCTTGAGAGCAGGGCATATAGTTTAGTTGGCTTGGCATTGCCTGTATTCTTGCACTTAACAGGTACTTTGAGATGGAAATTAATTTGAAATTTTGATTTTTATAGTTTTCGTGATTTAAAATTAATGTGTTTATTTTGAAGGAAGTTTATTTATTAGTTTATTTAAAGTTAATTATTAAGATGAGGAGCTTGGCCTTCTTAGGAAAGGTGAAATGGGTAATCAAATACTGAATTAACCTGTTTGAGATCCTTAAATCATTTTAATTGTGATTATCAACGTCATGAAATTTATGAGTGTCTTTTGAAGAAAACTAAATGTAGTAAACTTCTGGAATATGTCAAAAACTGTAGCCTGAAAAACATACGTAAACACTAGTTAAACCTTTATTCAGTATCATGGCATGTTGTCATTTGATCTTTCTTTGTTGATAAATTAATATTTAATACAGATACAAAGGAGGATAATGAAATTGCCTGGCATAGTGTTATTACAAGGTGGTTATCCAGTGATCCAGAATACACTACGCTAATTTTTTAAACAGCATTGAATGAAATGACAAAATAAAAATTTAAGTCTTTAGAACTCTTACAATACATTTTTATACCCCTGTCTGTGACAGTCACCTCTTTATTGAAAATATACTGGGGAGATCCAGATGTTTGAAGTTCTAGTGTAAAGAGGACTCATGACAAAAACAAAAGTGGTAAGGGTGGGGCATGTAGTGGGAGGACTTCAGTTGGTTTTGGAGAAAGTGGTAACTAGTGCTTCTTTTCCCGTTCAGCTCCCTTGTGAAAGATGCTTCTGTTCCTCTGATTGATGTTACAAACCTCCCTACTCCTCGAAAATTCCTTGATACCTCTCATTATTCTACTGCTGGAAGCTCAAGTGGTAAGTATTTAATTCTTCAGCCACTAAGCTTTTTAGTATGCCTCAGTTCCTAGGCAAAGACCTGGAGGAGCTTTTTGGGGGCTAAGGTGGGCTGGGTGGGCCTGAGGTAAGTGCGCTGGAACCTGTGATGAGCCCTTTGCACCCTTCAGAGCAAATAAGATGTACAGTGATTCATTGGTCTGTTGCATTATCAGGGTTGAAAAGTGGCAGCTGAACCTGGCCTGCCTGCTGAATCCAACTGCATCTGTGTTTTATTGGACCAGCCCTTCCTTCCTTCCTTCCTTCCTTCCCTCCCTCCCTCCCTCCCTCCCTCCCTCCTTCCTTCCTTCCTTCCTCCCTTCCTCCCTCCCCCCTCCCCTCCCCTCCTCCCCTCCCCTCCCCTCCCCTCTCTTTTGTCTCCCCTCTCTTTCGTCTCCCTTCCTCCGTCCCCTCCTCTCCCCTCCCCTTTCTTTCATCTCGCTTTGTTGGCCAGGTTGGAGTGCGGTGGCACAATTTTGGCTCTCTGCAACCTCCATCTCCTGGGTTCAAGGGATTCTCCTGCCTCGGCCTCACAAGAAGCTGGGATAACAGGTGCCTGCCACCACGCCCAGCTAATTTTTGTATTTTTAGTACGGACAGGGTTTCACCATGTTGGCCAGGCTGGTCTCAAACTCCTGGCCTCCCAAAGTGCTGGTGTTACAGGCGTGAGCCACCACACCTGGGCGACCAGCACTGTTTTTCTAAAGTTGAGTTTGAATGCTTTTTGATAGAGCATATGCTTTCCTTTGTGCTATAATATTTATTACTCCTAGTAGCTTTTACTCAGTTATCTCATGTATTACATTCAATGTCTGGTCCTGGGAGCTTTTGAGTGTGTGACCTCTGTCCTATGCCGTCTCCACTCCTAAATGTGCACACATCCACGTGTGCATACATAGTCATACCTGTAACACACTTTGAGGAAATATCCATAAATTATTTTTTTTTCTTTGAAGACACCCAATATCTTATTGAACAAGACAAAGCCATTTTGGGGTTATGTTTAGGGTTGAGGGCAGGAGGGTATACTTTGAAGGTAAAGATTTAGGGGAATCTTGTGGATTGTCTTAGACTTGCTTTTGCAGAGGGTTCAGCTCAACTGGGCTTGGAGACCTTCTGGACCTCTGCAGAGAGTTTCTCTGCTCTTATAACTTTGGGTTGGGGGAGAAGACTGGATGTCTTTTGTGGGATGCCCCACAGGTGCCTTCTTGTGGCAGCCAAAATCTTCATTGCATTTTAACAAAATTGTAGTGTTTATTATCATTGTCTTTTCAGATAAAAATTAGTTCTTATAGTTCTTATTAGTTCTGTAGAGCTTGAAATAATGAAAAGGTAGAAAAAAATAGAAAAACAATTTGGATTCAGTCAGTACATTTTGTATAACCAATTGGAAATATTTCTGTTGAGAGCTTAATATATTGTTGGAGCATATTTTGCTACCTTTAAAATGCCACTTAAAATTATTTTAGGGTTATTTAGGCATGGAATCTTGAAGTTTATTACTTTAACTTACAGGGAAGTATAGAATTTGATAATAAATTTTCCTTTGTTTAATTAGTAGCCAAATTTTAAAAAATTGCAAACATTTATTTTTATTTTACAATAAATACAATAAATTGTACTCCAGTCTCTTCTTGGAGCTAGAAAGGTTTTGTTTTCTCCCTCTTTCTGATGTAATGTTGCTTTTGAGTTTTAACACTGCTCTGAGGTGTTGTAGACTGTTGAAATATGAAACAAAATGTATTTGTACCTTTGATTTGTATTTTATCTCTGCCTTTCATGGAAATTACCAATTGTTACATCTTTACTTTTTTATAATGTGAATCTTACTGCTTAGCCTGGTTATATTAATTTATGTAAATGTTGCCAAGTCAGTGGCCAAGTGAAATAAAAAATTTAATTATTTATGAAGAAATGACAGGGCAGGCTTTGCAAATAAGTGTTGTATAAATATAAAATAAGCTGATATATGCCAATTATGGCAAATTTCAGTAGAAGCTAATTTTGCTACATCTGTTATTTTTACTATGATAGGCCTTACTTTTTGATAGGCACTTTATCTGTCAGCGTCTGGAGTTTGCGTTCATCACCTAGTGGAGTTCATGGTGACACTCTGACTTTGGTATTATTAGGAATTACTGTTGAAGGACTGCTTGGTAGTTGACTGGGGCTAGGAGCATTATGGGGACTGCTGGTAGAGATGTGTATAAACCTTTCTTTTATTTATTTATTTATTTATTTGAGACGGTGTTTCACTCTTGTGGCCCAAGCTGGAGTGCAGTGGTGCAATCTCGGCTCACTGCAACCTCCTCCTCCTGGGCTCAAGCGATTCTCCTGCCTCAGCCTCCTGAGTAGCTGGGATTACAGGCATGCATCACCATGCCCTGCTAATTTCTGTAGAGACAGGGTTTCACTATGTCAGCCGGGTTGGTCTCAAACTCCTGACCTCAGGTGATCGCCCAACGTGGCCTCCCAAAGTGTTTGGATTATAGTCATGAGCCACTGCGCCCGGCCAGACCTTTCTTTTTAGATGAGTTCATTTCCTTGACTATTCTGAAGACTTGATCTTGTTCTTTTTTTTTTTTTTTTTTTTTGTGCATGACCAAAAAGGAAGGTAAAAATATTATTGATTAAAATCAATAATAGCAGAGGTTAATATGTGTTTAGTGCCTAGTATATGGTGAAGCCATGTCTTAAGTGCTTTACAACAATTTTATAACAATTTATTGTCAGTCCCATTTTACAGATGAGAAAACTGAGGCACAGGGAAGTTAATAATTGATAAAAGTTTACACAGTTGACAAGTAGTTGTGATTTCAGCTCAGAGCCAGGTTCGACTATGCTCATCTAACCAGTTTGTTTTGCTGAAAACAAGCTAGGTATCCTCTGTGTATTAATTTTCCACGCACGCAAACTTAGTGGCTTAAACAACATACATTTATTATCTTACAGTTTTGTAGGTGAGAAGTCTAACACAAATCTGATTGCTGTAAAATCAAGGTGTTGGCAGGGCTGTGTTCCTTTTTGGAGGCTCTAGGGGAAAACCTGTTTCCTTGCCTTTCCGGCTCCTAGAGGCCACCATATTCCTTGGTTCATGGTCTCCTTCCTCCATCTTCAAAACCAGCAACGATGGGTCACATTCTTCTCACGTTGCCTCTCTCTGACTCACTCTTCTGTGCTTCCTTCCTCTTTTTAAGGACTCATGTGATTAGATTGATTCCACCTGGATAATTCTGGCTACTCTTCCCATCTCAAGGTCCTTAACCTTAATCACATCTGCAGTCTCCTTTGCAATGTGACCAATCACAGGTTCTAGGGATTAGGACATGGATGTCTTTGGGCAACCATAATTCTGCTTACCACACTCTGCACTGCCCATTTTGTGACTTAAATTATCTTTAAGAGCAAGTGTAAAAATTTGACTTTCTTCAAATTATGTAGCGAAATCCTTTTCAGTCATTGCAGTCTAGTCTTTAGGACTCTATTAATCTGGATCACATTATTAAAGGGAATTGTATAAATGAGGAAGATATAAATTATGTAGAGAACTGCACAAAATGTTACTAAATACATATAAAATTATGGGACTGATGAAATATACTATAATAAAAAGCAAGAATTTTGTCTTATTCTTAATAATAAACTGTAAGTCCTAAGAGTCTATTTGTGAAGTGCTCTGCAAGTCCGCCTAGAAAGTAATAGCCGTTTTCAGCAGGAAATTTAACATAGGCTCTTAAAGCTCCTCTCTCATTTTGTGAAACAGTAAGATTGAGGGTGTAATCCAATAGAATTGACACTTTTACAGAGGAAGTTCCAGTAGGGAATCCCTGGGTAGTATGGCTCTCCCATTGGGGTACCATAAAATAAGGTTGGAAGTGATTCCTAAGAACTTTCAGGTTATTATTAATTAAATGAGAATTCTGATTGCTTTTAAACAAATCGTTTTTCACAAGTCCTATTTTGAGGTAGAGTTGTGGGAGACTATTTTTTTAAAATCATACTTTATGTTCTGGGGTACATGTGCAGAACGTGTAGTTTTGTTACATAGGTATACCTGTGCCCTAGTGGTTTGCTGTACCCATCAACCCATCATCTACATTAGGTATTTCTTCTAATGCTATCCCTCCCCTAGCCCCTCACCCCGACAGGCCCCGGTGTGTGGTGTTCCCCTCCCGTGTCCATATGTTCTCACTGTTCAATTCCCACTTATGAGTGAGAACATGAGGTGTTTGGTTTTCTGTTCTTGTGTTAGAAGACCTGAATCCATCCTATGTTATGGCTGCATAGTATTCCATGGTGTATGTGTGCCACATTTTCTTTATCCAGTCTATCACTGATGGACATTTGGGTTGGTTCCAAGTCTTTGCTACTGTGAATAGTGCTGCAGTAAACATATATGTGCATGTGTCTTTATGGTGAAATGATTTATAATTCTTTGGGTATATACCCAGTAATGGGATTGCAGGGTCAAATGGTATTTTTGGCTCCAGATCCTTGAGGAATCACCACACTGTCTTCCACAATGGTTGAACTAATTTACACTCCCACCAACAATGTAAAAGCGTTCCTATTTCTCCAGATCTGCTCCAGCATCTGTTGTTTTCTGAGTTGTTAATGATCACCATTCTAACTGGCACGAGTTGGTATCTCATTGTGGTTTTGATTTGCATTTCTCTGATGACCAGTGATGATGAGCATTTTTTCATGGGTCTTTTGGCTGCATAAATGTCTTTTGAGAAGTGTCTGCTCATATCCTTCACCCACTTTTTGATGGGGTGGTTTTTTTTTTTTTCTCTTGTACATTTGTTTAAGTTCTTTGTAGATTCTGGTTATTAGCCCTTTGTCAGATGAATAGATTGCAAAAATTTTCTCCCATTCTGTAGGTTGCCTGTTCACTATGATGAAAGTTTCTTTTGCTGTGCAGAAGCTCTTTAGTTTAATTAGATCCCATTTATCAATTTTGGCTTTTGTTGCCTTTGATTTTTATGTTTTAGACATGAAGTCTTTACCCATGCCTATGTCCTGAATGGTATTGCCCAGGTTTTCTTCTAGGGTTTTTATGGTTTTAGGTCTTATGTTTAAGTCTTTAATCCACCTTGTTAATTTTTGTATAAGGTGTAAGGAAGGCATCCAGTTTCAATTTTCTGCATACGGCTAGTCAGTTTTCCCAGCACCATTTATTAAATAGGGAATCCTTTCCCCATTGCTTGTTGTGGTCAGATTTGTGAAAGGTCAGATGGTTGTAGATGTGTGGTGTTATTTCTGAGCCTTCTGTTGTTCCATTTCTCTATATATCTTATTTTGGTATCAGTACCATGCTGTTTTGGTTAGTGTAGCCTTGTAGTATAGTTTGAAGTCAGGTAGTGTGATGCCTCCAGCTTTGTTCTTTTTGCTTAGGATTGTCTTGGCTATGCAGGCTCTTTTTTGGTTCCATATGAAATTTAAAGTAATTTTTTTTCCAATTCTGTGAAGAAAGTCAATGGTAGCTTGATGGGGATGGCATTGAATCTGTAAATGACTTGGGGCAGTATGACCATTTTCACAATATTGATTCTTCCTATCCATGAGCATGGAATGTTTTTCCATTTGTTTGTGTCCTCTCTTATTTCCTTGAGCAGTGGTTTGTAGTTCTCCTCAAAGAGGTCCTTCACATCCTTTTTAAGTTGTATTCCTAAGTATTTTATTCTCTTTGTAGCAATTGTGAATGGGAGTTCACTCATGATTTGGCTCGCTGTTTGTCTGTTATTGGTGTACAGAAATGCTTGTGATTTTTGCACATTGATTTTGTATCCTGAGACTTTGCTGAAGTTGCTTATCAGCTTAAGGAGATCTTGGGCTGCGACAGTGGGGTTTTGTAAATATACAGTCATGTCATCTGCAAACAGAGACAATTTGTACTTCCTCTTTTACTAATTGAATACCCTTTATTTCTTTCTCTTGCCTGATTGCCCTGGCCAGAACTTCCAACACCATGTTGAATAGGAGTGGTGAGAGAGGGCATCCTTGTCTTGTGCCGATTTTCAAAGGGAATGCTTCCAGTTTTTGCCCATTTAGTAGGATACTGGCTGTGGGTTTGTCATAAATAGCTCTTGTTATTTTGAGATATGTTCCATCAGTACCTTGTTTCTTGAGAGTTTTTAACATGAAGGGGTGTTTAATTTTATTGAAGGCCTTTTCTGCATCTATTGAGATAATCATGTGGTTTTTGTCATTGGTTCTGTTTATGTGATGGATTACATTTATTGATTTGCGTATGTTGAACCAGCGTTGCATCCCAGGTATGAAGGCCACTTGATCATGGTGAATAAGCTTTTTGATGTGCTGCCGGACTTGGTTTGCCAGTATTTTATTGAGGATTTTCATACTGATGTTCATCAGGGATATTGGCCTGAAATTTTCTTTTTTTGTTGTGTCTCTGCTAGGTTTTGGTATCAGGATGATGCTGGCCTCATAATGAGTTAGGGAGGATTCCCTCTTTTTCTATTGTTTGGAATAGTTTCAGAAGGAATGGTAGCAGCTCCTCTTTGTACCTCTGGTAGAATTTGGCTGTGAATCCGTCTGGTCCTGGCCATTTTTTGGTTGGTAGGCTATTACTGCCTCAAATTCACAACTGGTTATTAGTCTCTTCAGGGACTCAACTTCTTTTTGATTTAGACTTAGGAGAGTGTATGTGTCCAGGAATTGATCCATTTCTTCTAGATATTCTAGTTTATTTGCATAGAGGTGTTTATAGTATTCTCTGATGGTAGTTTGTATTTCTGTGGGATCAGTGGTGATATCCCCTTTATGATTTTTTATTGCATATATTTGATTCTTCTCTCTTTTCTTCTTTATTAGCCTGGCTAGCGGTCTATCTATTTTGTTAATCTTTTCAAAAAACCAGCTCCTGGATTCATTGATTTTTTTTGAAGGGTTTTTTGTGCCTTTATCTCCTTCAGTTCTGTTCGGATCTTAGTTGTTTCTTGTCTTCTGCTAGCTTTTGAATTTGCTTGCTCTTGCTTCTCTAGTTCTTTTAATTGTGATGTTAGACTGTCAATTTTTGATCTTTCCTGCTTTCTCTTGCGGGCATTTAGTGCTATAAATTTCCCTCCAAACTCTGCTTTAAATGTGTCCCAGAGATTCTGGTACATTGTGTCTTTGTTCTCATTGGTTTCAAAGAATTTTTTCTGCCTTAATTTTGTTATTTACGCAGTAGTTATTCAGGAGCAGGTTTTTCAGTTTCCATGTAGTTGTGCAGTTTTAAGTGAGTTTCTTAATCCTGAGTTCTCATTTGATTGCACTGTGGTCTGAGATACTGTTTGTTATGATTTCCATTCTTTTGCGTTTACTGAGGAGTGTTTCACTTCCAATTGTGTGGTCAATTTTAGAATAAGTGCTGTGAGGTGCTGAGAAGAATGTATATTCTGTTGATTTGGGGTGGAGAGTTCTGTAGAGGTCTGTTAGGTCTGCTTGTTCCAGAGCTGAGTTCAAGTCCTGAATATCCTTGTTAATTTTCTGTTTCGTTGATCTAATTATTTATAGTGGAGTATTAAAGTCTCCCACTATTACTGTGTGGGAGTCTAAGTCTCTTTGTAAGAACTTGCTTTGTGAATCTGAGTGCTCCTGTATTGGGTCCGTATATATTTAGGATAGTTAGCTCTTCTTGTTGAATTGATCCCTTTACCATTATGTAATGGCCTTCTTTGTCTCGTTTGATCTTTGTTGGTTTAAAGTCTGTTTTATCTGAGACTGGGATTGCAACCCCTGCTTTTTTTCTGCTTTCCATTTGCTTGGTAGATATTCCTCCATCCTTTTATTTTGAGCCTGTGTGTGTCTTTGCACATGAGATGGGTTTCCTGAATACAGCACACTGCTCGCTGGGTCTTGACTTTTTATCCAATTTGCCAGACTGTGTCTTTTAATTGGGGCATTTAGCCTGTTTACATTTAAGGTTAATATTGTTAATTTGGTATGTTTTTGCAGTGGTTGGTACTGGTTATTCCTTTCCATGTTTAGTGCTTCCTTCTGGAGCTCTTGTAAGGCAGGCCTGGTGGTGACAAAATCTCTCAGCATTTGCTTGTCTGTAAGGGATTTTATTTCTCCTTCGTTTATGAAACTTACTTTGGCTAGATATGAAATTCTGGGTTGAAAATTCTTTTCTTTAAGAACATTGAATATTGGCCCCAACTATTTTCTGGCTTATGGGTTTTGCAGAGATCTGCTGTTAGCCTGATGGGCTTCCCTTTGTGGGTAACTCAGCCTTTGTCTCTGGCTGCTGATAGTATTTTTTATTTCATTTCAACCTTGGTGAATCTGACGATTATGTGTCTTGGGGTTACTCTTCTTGAGGAGTATCTTTGTGGTGCTCTCTGTATTTCCTGAATTTGAATGTTGGCCTGCCTTGCTAGGTTGGGGAAGTTCTTCTGGATAATATCCTGAAGAGTGTTTTCTCAGTTGGTTCCATTCTCCCCGTCACTTTCAGCTACACCAATCAAACGTAGATTTGGTCTTTTCACATGGTCCCATATTTCTTGGAGGCTTTGTTCATTTCTTTTCACTCTTTTTTCTCTAATCTTGTCTTCTTGCTTTATTTCATTAATTTGATCTTCAATGATACCCTTTGTTCCGCTAGATCGAATCAGCTGTTGAAACTTGTGTATGCTTCACAAAGTTCTCGTACTGTGATTTTCAGCTCTGTCTGTTCATTGAAGCTCTTCTCTACACTGGTTCTTTTAGTTAGCCATTTGTCTAACCTTTTTTCAAGGTTTTTAGCTTCCTTGCGATGGGTTACAACATGCTCCTTTAACTTGGAGAAGTTTGTTGTTACCGACCTTCTGAAGCCTGCTTTTGTCAACTTGTCAAACTCATTCTCCGTCCAGTTTTGTCCCTTGCTCCTGAGGAGTTGTGATCCTTAGGAGAGGAGGTACTCTGGTTTTTGGAATTTTCAGCTGTTTTGCACTGGTTTCTCCCCATCTTTGTGGATTTATCTCCCTTTCGTCTTTGAAGTCGGTGACCTTTGGATAGGGTCTCTGAGTGGACATCCTTTTTGTTGATGTCGATACTATTTCTGTGTGTTAGTTTTCCTTCTAACAGTCAGGACCCTCTGCTCTAGGTCTGCTGGAGTTTGCTGGAGGGCTAGTCCAGACCCTGATTGCCTGGGTGTCACCAGCAGAGCCTACAGAACAGCGAAGATTGCTGCCTGTTCCTTCCTCTGGAGGCTTCATACCAGAGGGGCACCAGCCAGATGCCAGCCAGAGCCCTCCTGTATGAGGTGTCTGTTGGCCCCTACTGGGAGGTGTCTCCCAGTCAGGAGGCACAGGGGTCAGGAATCCACTTGAGGAGGCAGTCTGACCCTTAGCAGAGCTCAAACGCTGTGCTGGGAGATCTGCTGCTCTCTTCAGAACCGTCAGGCGGGGATGTTTAAGTCTGCCAAAGCTGTGCCCACAGCTGCCCCTTCCCATATGTGCTCTGTTCCAGGGAGATGGGGGTTTCATCTGTAAGCCCCTGACTGGGGCTGCTGCCTTTTTTTCAGAGATGCCCTGCCCAGAGAGGAGGAATCTAGAGAGGCAGTCTGGCCACAGTGGCCTTGCTGAGCCGTGGTGCACTCCACCCATTTGGAACTTCGTGGTGGCTTTATTTACTCTGTGAGGGTAAAACCTCCTACTCAAGCCTCAGCAATGGCGGACACCCCTCTCCCCACCAAGCTCAAGTGTCCCAGGTTAATCTCAGACTGCTGCTCTGCTGGCACCGAGAATTTCAAACCAGTGGATCTTAAATTTCCTGTGCTCCGTCGGGGTGGGACCCACTGAGCCAGACCACTTGGCTCCCTGTCTTCAGCACCCCTTTCCAGGGAGTGAACAGTTCTGTCTTGCTGGTGTTCCAAGCATCACTGGGGTTTGGAAAAAACTGCAGCTAGCTCCGTGTCTGCCCAAATGGCCGCCCAGTTTTGTGCTTGAAACCCAGGACCCTGGTGGTGTAGGCACTGGAGGGAATCTCCTGGTCTGTGGGTTGCGAAGACCGTGGGAAAAGTTCAGTATCTGGTCCGGAGTGCACTGTTCCTCATGGCACGGCACAGTCCCTCACAGCTTCTCTTGAGTATGGGAGAGAATTCCTCAACTCCTGTGCTTCCCGGGTGAGGCGACATTCCACCCTGCTTCAGCTCGCCCTCCGTGGGCGGCCCCACTGTCCAACCAGTCTCAGTCAGATGAACCAGGTACCTCAGATGGAAATGCAGAAATCCGCCTTCTTCTGTGTCGATCTCACTGGGAGCTGCAAACTGGAGCTGTTCCTATTCGGCCGTCTTGCCAGCAATCTGTGGGTGACTTTTCTGTGAGAGGTTTTTTTTAAAAATCATAGTATATAAGTTATAGTTTGCAAAATATATCATTTAAATGATACAACAGTCCTATGACGTAGTTAGGCCAGGTACTGTGTGATTACTATTACAGTTATTATATTTAGATCATTAAGTGTGTGATCAGATATAAAACATTTACTTACAAAATGCAAAGTCAAGGCACAGGTTGGCAAAAGCAAGTAACCCATTAAAAGAAAAATGATTAGCATCCACTTAGCTTTCCTACATATTAATGAAGAAAAGAAATGACATAATAAAGAACTGAGCAAATAATGGACAATTCAATGAAGAGTCCCTTTCCATGGAAAAATTGGCATTTATCTGATGGAGACTTAAGTATCTAGAATATGTTAAGAACCTCTATAAATCAATAAAACAAGCTAATAGAATAATAGGCAAAATTATGAACAGTTTGCATAAGGGGAATCCAATGCTAATAAATATATGAAAAACCACTTATATTCTAGTTAATCAGGTATTATCTTTACAATCACTTTACAGATATGGAAGCTGAATGCAGGTAGGTTGAGTGGTTTGGCCAGGTTCAACCAAGAAGGTAATTGTTGGAGCCTGGCCTCATGCTGTTCCCAGACTAAATATGTAGGGCATGTATTTTGCAAGCCTTTCTCTTTTTCTCCTCAGTCACAGTATTTTGTAATGCACAGAGAAACTAATGTCTAATTTAGATGTAGTAATTCAACTATAACTTAGGTAGAAGGATAGGAGAAGTGTGGAGAAAAGCCAATAATTGTAGTAAAATGTTGGTTTAAGCTTTTGGACTCCCAGTATGTCTTTTCATTTGGCAAACTGCCTTTGGAACATTTTGACTGAGCAGTTACTCCCAGGGAACACAGGTATTTCATTTGTGGCCTCTTTATTCATTTTATTCATGCCTCTGCTGGGATTGCATGAATATGACTATAATGAAACTGGACTTCTTAGTTCTTTTCTTTTTGGTACAAGCATAGGTTAAGCAATAAAAACCTAAGGAGAACACAAATTAAATGATTTTTTTGCTGCTATTTTCTTGATGTGCATTTTATTCCATAAAGTTTTGTTCTGAAACTTAATATATATCTTAAGAATTTGGATGCCGGGCGCAGTGGCTCACACCTGTAATCCCAGCCCTTTGAGAGGCCGAGGCGGGCAGATCACGAGGTCAGGAGATCGAGACCATCCTGGGCAACATGATGACCAAAATACAAAAATTAGCTGGGCATGGTGGTGAGTGCCTGTAATCCCAGCTACTTGGGAGGCTGAGGCAGGAGAATTGCTTGAACCTGGGAGGTGGAGGTTCAGTGAGCTGAGGTCTTGTATCTACCAATTTTGTTGAATTATTTTCAAAATTCTAATAGAATATTTAAAAAATATATTTTGTATATTTTCCTGGATTTTGTATGTAAACAGTAAGTGTCTACAGGTAAGGGCAGTGCTGTCTCCTTTTCTTAAAGATTCCCCTTTTTGTTTATTTGTTTTTAATTTTTGCATAGCTGGGAAACATGTAATTTTTGCATAGCTGGGAGGCAATAGGGTGAGTCTTGGCCTTAATGGAAATGGTTCTAAAATGTCATCAAGTATCATATTTCCTTTTCATTTTTGACTGGTTATTTACCCTTCTGGGTGGGAAGCTATAGATTATATTTTTGTTCTTTTAGATTTTAACCTTAATTTTTGGCACCTACTGTGCTACAGAGATATTTTAAAGTTATCAAATATCTATTTTTCTTTAATATTTCAAATGCAGTACACATTCCAAGGTATGATTATTATTCTTGCCTATAGCAATTATCAGGTGTTGGTCAAATGATGATTTTCTTTTTCTGTCATTCTTTTTTCATGTACTAATAGAATTCTACTGTGATGAAGAGCTGTGTCTTCATGTATTTCCATATTCATTGTTTAAATCAGTAAAAATTTATGGATATTTACTTTGTTCTATGACTTGTAATCAAGTGCTGTCATTATTTATATTGTTGCTCAAATTGTCCCAAATTTGGCCACTGGTAGCTCCTTCAGGTTGGTTCCTAGGTTGTTCCAACATGTCCCTATCCATTTTTGAAAACTTCCTTACATTCTGGTACCACGAGACATTTCAGACTCACCTTGTACTTCCCCTCCCTTTGTCTTGGAATTAACCATTTCTCTAAGGAGATCTGTTTTTTTTTTGTTTTTGTTTTTGTTTTTTTAATTGGAGAATGATATTTTGAAACCTAGATTTGTATTCTAGTTGAATACATTGCTGTTGGTGTAATGTTGCTGTAGTCCCTCCTAGTTGATAGAGCTAGGAGATAATGTAGGTGCTTGCTTATGTATATTACATGTGTATATGTGTGTACACCATACACATGTATAGACAGAAACATATACATATACATCTGTATGTATCTATTTCTGTATGTATTTCTATATAGATCTGTATCTATTTATTTCTGTATCTGTTTATTTCTAGCCATGTGTATATATAAGTAAAACATGAGTTCAACTCCAATTCCATGTCAACCACTGCAGTTCAACTGAGCCTTCTTCCTTTCCTTATTTCTAGCTCTTTTCAATACTGAGACACCTGTTTCTTGTGACAAGCAACTCATTTGTATAATCCTAGTATATACATAAAATAATTTTACAATTGCTAACCAATGAAAAACAATTCACGGATGTGAAAAACAAATCTATTAACTTGAGTACAATGTTTGTATGCAGTTCAATTTGCATATTAGAAGGCTTATAATATTTAGTCAAAATGGCCAAAGTCCAGTTACTTAGGTTAGTTCTTTTCGAACCCAACCCACTGACTTATGGTTATATTATTTATTTGCAATGCATTTAGGTTCATTTGTAACTTTTTTTATTTCATTTGGGTTCTCCTAGATCTCAGTTGGTTTTAATTATTTATTGTGGGGGTACATTGGAAGCATTACCATGTTGTAAGCATTAGAACTGTAATACAAAGCACTCAGGCAAGTGTCACTTTTCCATCCTTATCTTTTATCCTATTCCCAGTCTCCTACCTGTTTTTTCCATCTATCTGTATAGGTCATCAATCACATTAATTTCTGCTTTATTCTTCCTGTATTTCTTTTTGCAAAAGCAAGGAGTTAATCTTTTCTTAAATCCTTTCTCTCTTCCATGAAGGGTAAGGATACTATAGATACTCCTTTATACTTTGCTGTTTCACTCTACAATATATCCTGGAAATCATTCTGTATTAGTTTATAGAGGTTCTGCTCACTCTTTAGTGTTCTTTTTATATCTGCATAGTACTCTGTTGGGTTGATTTATCATAGGTCAACCACTCTCTGTTGTTGCTCTTTTTTGTACTTTAAGTTCAGGGGTACATGTGCAGGTTTGTTATGTAGGTAAATGTGTGTCATGGAGGTTTGTTGTATAGATTATTTCATCACTCAGTTATTAAGTCTAGTACCCACTAGTTATTTTTTCTGATTCTTTCCCTCCTACCACCCTCCACTCTCTACTCTCAATGGGCCCCAGTGTGCATTGTTCCCCTCTATATGTCCCTGTGTTCTCATCATTTAGCTCCTGCTCATTAAGTGAGATTTGTTTTTCTGTTCCTGCGTTAGTTTGCTACATATAATGGCCTCCAGCTTCATCCATGTCCCTGCAAAAAGACATGATCTCGTTCTTTTTCGGTGATGTAATATTCCATGTTGTATATGTACTACATTTTCTCTATCCAGTCTGTCATTGTTGGGCATTTAGGTTGATTTCATGTCTTTGCTATTGTAACCACTCTCTTTTGTATGAGTATTTAGATTGTTTTCAGTATTTTGCCATCAAGCAGTGGTGGAATAAATAACATGCATGTGTGTTTTCATGTTGTTGGAGGTGTATCATTAAATTTCTAGAAGAGGGATAGCTCAATCAGAAGGTAAGCCCATATGTATGGAATCTTTTTATAGCTTAAATTTTTTTTTAAATGTTTTAAAAAACTCATGAAATTTACTGTCAACCATTTCAAAGTAGACAGTTCAGTGGTGTTAAGTATATTCACATTGTTGCGCAGCCAGTCTCCAGAACTGTCTCATCTTGCAAAGCTGGAACTGTGTGCCCATTAAACAACTCCTCTTTGTCCACCCCCACCAACCCCTGGTGGCCACCATTCTACTTTCTGTTTCTATGAATCCGACTACTGTGGATACCTCATATAAGTGGAATCATGTAGTATTTGTCTTTTGTAACTAGTTATTTCACTTAGCGTAATATTTTTAGCATTCATCCATGTTGTACCCTATATCAGAATTTCCTTCCTTTTCAAGGCTGAATAATACTCCATTGTATATATACTATATTTTGTTTATCCATTTGTGTGTCAATGAACATTTGGCTATTGTGATAGTGGTGCTGTGAACACGAGTGTGCCAATATTTCCTTGAGATCCTACTTTCAATTCTTCTGAATATATACCTAGAATTGAATTGCTAGATCATATGGTAATTCTATATTTAATTTTCTGGGCATCTGCCATGCTGTTTTCACAGCAGGTATACCGTTTTATATTCTCAACAACAGTGTACAAAGGTTCTACTTCTCTGTATCCTTGTCAACGCTTGCCATTTTCTGTATTTTTTTCTTTTGATAGTAGCCATCCTAATGGGTATGAGGATATATCTGATTATTGTTTTGATTTGCATTTCTGTAATGATACTGATGCTGGACATTTTTTCACGTGCTTGTTGCTCATTTGTAGGTCATCTTTGGAGAAATACCTACTCAAGTCCTTTGCCCATTTTAAAATTGGATTATTTGTTTTTGTTTCCATGGAGTGGCAGAGGCTCTTTATATATTCTGTACATTAACATGTTTTCAGATGTGTGATTTTCAAATATTTTCTTCCATTTCATAGGTTGCCTTTTTGCTCTGTTGACTATGTACATTGATGCACAGAAGTTTTAAATTTTGATGTAGTCTAGTTTTACTTTTGTTGTCTGTGCTTTTTATGTCATATCTTGGAAATCCTTGCCAAATCCGATGTTATGAGGCCTACCCCCTGTGTTTTCTTCTGAGAGTTTTATAGTTTTAGGTCATGTTTAGGTCTTTGATCCACTTTGGGTTACTTTTTGTATATGGTATAAGGTCAGCATCTATGCTTATGTATAGTTTTATTAGGTCTTGCCAAATTCTTCCCCAAAGAGAGTAGTACCAGTCTGCATTCCCACCACCTGTGCGTCACAGTACCTGTTTCCGCACAGCCTTCCCAAAAGAATGTGTTTTCATTTTACAATTTTTGCCAATCTGAGAAGTAAATAATGTTATCACAGTGTTGTTTAATTTTCATTTCTATAATTATGTATAACATTTGAACAATTTCTGATATGTTTAAGGTTTATTTTTATATATTTTGGTGAATTATGTATTTTTTTTCAATCTTTCTGCTTTAATTAATTAATTAATTAATTTAGAGATGGAGTCTTGCTCTGTTGCCAGGCTGGAGTGCAGTGGCACGATCTCGGCTCACTCCAACCTCTGCCTCCCGGGTTCAAGCGATTCTCCTGCCTCAGCCTCCAGAGTAGCTGGGACTACAGGTGCATGCCACCATGCCTAGCTAATTTTTGTATTCTTTAGTAGAGACAGTTTCACTATGTTGGCTACGGTTGTCTCGAGCTCCTGACCTCGTGATCCACGAGGTCTAGGAGCTTTTTGGATCAATCTTTGGGGTTTTCTAGGTATATGATCATCATATCATCAGTGAACAGGGACAGTTTGATTTCCTCTTTACTAATTTGGATGCCCTTTATTTCTTTTTCTTGTCTAATTGCTCTGGCTAGGACTTCCAGTAGTATGTTGAACTGAAAAGCTGAAACTGGGTGTCCTTGTCTTGTTCTGGTTCTCAGAGGGAGTGCTTTCAACTTTTTCCCATTCAGAATTATGTTGGCTGTGGGTTTGTCATAGATGGCTTTTATTACGTTAAGGTATTTCCTTTCTATGCCGATTTTGCAGAGAGTTTTAATCATAAAGTGATGCTGGATTTTGTCAAATGTTTTTTTCTGCATCTATTGAGATGATCCTGTGATTTTTGTTTTTAATTCGGTTCATGTGTATCACAATTTATTGCCTTCTGGATGTTAAACTATCCCCGCATCCCTTCTGTGAAGCCCACTTGATCACGGTGGATTATCTCTTTGATATGCTGTTGGAATTCAGTTAGCTAGTATTTTTTTTTTTTTCTTTTGAGGATTTTTGTGTCTATGTTCATTGGGGGTATTGGTATGTACTTCTTTTTCTGTTATGCCCTTTCCTGGTTTGTGATACTGGCTTCATAGAATGATTTAAGGAAGATTCCCTCTTTTTCTGTCTTGTGGAATAATGTCTATAGGATTGATACCAATTCTTCTTTGAATGTCTGATAGAATTTGCTGTGAATCTGTCTGGTCCTGGACTTTTTTTTTGTTGGCAGTTTTTTAATTACCATTTCAGTCTCGCTGCTTGTTATTGGTTTGTTTAGAGTTTTCATTTCTTCCTGGTTTAATCTAGGAGGGTTGTATATTTCCAGGAACTTTTCCATCTTCTCTAGGTTTTCTAGTTACTGCTCATAAAGGTGTTCATAGCCTTGAAAGATCTTTTGTATTTCTTTGGTAATGGTTGTAATATCTCCCATTTCATGTCTAATTCAGCTTATTTCGATCTTCTTCTTTTCTTGATTAATCTTGCTAATGTTCTATCAATTTTATTTATCTTTTCAAGGAACCAGCTTTTTTTTTTGTATTTTGTTTATTTATTTTTTGTGTTGTTTGTTTCAATTTCATTTAGTTCTGTGCTGATCTTGGTTCTTTTCTGCAGCTGGGTTTGGGTTGGGTTTGTTCTTGATTCTCTGGTTCCTTAAGGTGTGACCTTAGATTGTGCTCTTTCAGACTTTTTGATGTAGGTGTTCAATGCTATGAACTTTGCTCTTAGCACCACTTTTGCTATATCCCAGAAGTTTTGATAGGTTGTGTCACTGTTACTGTTTAGTTCAAAGAACTTTCAGATTTCCGTCTTGATTTCCTTGTTGATGCAAAGACCATTCAGGAGCAGGTTATTTAATTTCTCTGTATTTGTATTGTTTTGAGGGTTCCTTTTGGAGTTGATTTCCAATTTTATTGCACTGTGATCTGAGAGTACTTGTTATAATTTTGATTTTCTTAAACTTGTTGAGACTTGCTCTGTGGCCTATCATAAGGTCTGTCTTGGAGAATGTTCCATGTGCCACTGAATAGAATGTATATTCTGCAGTTGTTGGATAGAATGAGAACGTAAATATCTGTTTGTCCATTTGTTCTATGGTATGGTTAAGTCCATTGATTCTTTGTTGACTTTTTGTCTTGATGACCTGTTTAGTGCTGTCAGTGGAGTATTGAAGTCCACCACTACTATCATGTTGCTGTCTATCTCATTTCTTAAGTCTAGTAGTAAATATTTTATAAATTTGGGAGCTCCAGTGTTAGGTACATATGATTTAGGATTGTGGTATTTTCCTGTTGGATTAGTCCTTTTATCATTATCTAATGTCCCTCGTTGTCTGTTTTAGCTGCTGTTGCTTTAAAGTTTGTTTTGTCTGATATAAAAATAGCTATTCTTGCTCACATTTCCTGTCCATGTGCATGGAATATCTTTTTCTACCCTTTTACGTTAGATTTATGTGAGTTCTTATGTGTCAGGTGAGTCTCTTGAAGATGGCAGATACTTGGTTGGTGAGTTCTTATCCATTCTGCCATTCTGTATCTTTTACGTGGAGCATTTAGGCAATTTACATTCAACATTAGTATTGAGATGTGAGGTACTGTTCTATTCATCATGCTATTTGTTGCCTGAATACCTTGTGTTTTTTTTTCATTGTGTTATTGTTTTATAGGTCCTGTGAAATTTATGATTTAAGAAGGTTTTGTTTTGTTGTATTTTCAGTATTTGCTTCCAGATTTAGAGCTCCTTTTAGCAGTTCTTGTGGTGGCTTAGTAGTGGCGAATTCTCTTAGCATTTGTTTGTCTTAAAAAGACTGTATCTTTCCTTCATTTATGAAGCTTAGTTTTGCTGGATATGAAATTCTTGGCTGATAATTGTTTTGTTTAAGGAGGCTAAATATAGGACCTCAATCCCTTCCAGCTTGTAGGTTTCTGCTGAGAAATCTCCTGTTAATCTGATAGGTTACCTGATGCTTTTGCCTCACAGCTGTTAAGATTCTTTCCTTCGTCTTGACTTTAGATAACCTAATGACTATGTGCCTGAGTGGTGATCTCTTTGCTATGAATTTACCGTGTGTTCTTTGAGTTTCTTATATTTGGATGTCTAGATCTCTAGCTAGGCTAGGGAAGTTTTCCTTGATTATTCCCTCAAGTAAGTTTTCCAAACTTTTAGATTTCTCTTCTTCCTCAGGAACACCAATTAATTTTAGGTTTGGTTGTTTAACATAATTCCAGATTTCTTGGAAGCTTTGTTCATTTTTTTTTTTTTTGATTCTTTGTCTCTGTCAGATTGGGTTAATTCGAAAGCCTTGTCTTTGAGCTCTGAAGTTCTTTCTTCTACTTGTTTAATTCTATTGTTGAAACTTTCCAGTGTATTTTGCATATCTCTGAGTGTGTCTTTTATTTCCAGAGGTTGTGATTGTTTTTTATTTATGATATCTATTTCTCTCAAGATTGTTACATCCATAGCTTGCATTAATTTTTAAATTTGTTTTTCACCTTTCTCTGGTGCCTCCTTGAGTAGCTTAATAATTGACCTTCTGAATTCTTTTTCTGTCAATTCAGTGATTTCTGCTTGGTTTGGATCCATCACTAGTGAGCTACTGTGATCTTTTGGGGGTGTTACAGAACCTTGTTTTGTCATATTACCAGAATTGTTTTTCTGGTTTCTTCTCATTTGGATAGACTATGTCAGAGAAAGGATCTGGGACTCAAGGACTGCTGTTTAGATTTTTTTGTCCCACAGCATGATCTGTTGATGTGGTGCTCTCTGCATTCCCCTGTGGTTGGGGCTTCCTGACTGCTGGACTGCTGTGATTGTTATTGCTCTTCTGGGTCTAGCCACCCAGCAGAGCTACCAGGCTATGGGCTGGTACTTGGGGGTGTCTTCAAAGAGTCCTGTGATGTGATCTGTCTTCAGGTCTCTCAGCTGGTCTCTCAGCCAGCGCTTGCTCCAGTTACCACCACCACACTTGGCTAATTTTTGTATTTTTTGTAGAAAAGGGGTCTCCCTATGTTGCCTATGCTGAACTCGAGCTCTTGGGCTCAAGTGATCCTCCCACCTTGGCCTCCCAATGTGATGGGATTATAGACATGAGCCAGGCACTGGACTTAATCTTGTCTTTTCCTTCCGTTGTTTTTTTCTGAGTTTCATCACTTCCTTCTCACTCGTTCATGTTTTTTGTCCATGTCTTTTCTTAGTTTTGGAATTTCTAGCTCAAGGTGGCTTTTCATATCCCTCATCCTGCCTATTTCTTTATCTGTACTTTGTTCTCTGTTTTGGTGTCTTGTATTTCCTCAGTGTTTCCTATGAATTATTCATTTGAGCCCCTCTCTTGGACATTTAATAATTTATTATTTATCTTTGAGTTTTTTTTTTTTTTTTTTGAGACAGGGTCTTGCTCGGTTACCCAGGCTGGAGAGCAGTGGTGCAATCATACCTCTCTACAGCCTTGAACCTAGGCTCAAAGGGATCCTTCTGCCTTAGCCTCCCAAATAGCACTACAGACGTGAGCAACCACATTTGGCCAACTTTTTTATTTTTGTTTTTTTGTAGAGATGGGGTCTCACTATGTTGCCCAGGATGGTCTCAAACTCCTGGCTTCAAGAAGTTCTCCTATTTTGACCTCCTAATATACTGGGATTACAGGCGTGAGTCAGAGCACCCGGCCTAATTTTGTCTTTTTCTTCCATTTCTTTTCTGAGGGTCATCATTTTCTTTTCACACTTTCCTGTTTTTTGTCCATATCTTTTCTTAGTTTTTGAATTTCTGGCTTTTCCCATCCCAAATTCTTGTTTGAGTATATTGGTTCCTTCTGGAATGTTGCCTTCTAGTTTTCTTGTGGTTCATGGTTGTTTTGTTGAAGGGAATTTACCCCTATTGCTGTGTGTTGGATATTCTGTCTTTTTAAAATAATACTTCAGTGTGAGTCTGTTCATCATTTTTTTCTGTTCATTTTTATGATATTGGGGTGTTTTATAGGATTTTTAGCTCATTGGCTCCCTCTTCTGTCACTATAGCAAAGTCCAGATTTTTTGTTTGTTTTGGTGGCAGCGGAAGGTTGTATGGTCTCTGAATTTTAGCTCTCTTGTCATCGGTAGGATTCCAAAATTTCCCCTTTTTTCCTGTTTCTCTTTTAGCCATCCAATAGCCAAAGTGCATTTCTCTCTACTTATTTTTTTCTTATTTGTTTCCCAGGAGGTACGTGTTTCAAAAACTGATCCTTAAGATTGTGTCTGCTTTTACATC
Source organism: Theropithecus gelada (assembly GCF_003255815.1). Taxonomy (NCBI): domain Eukaryota; kingdom Metazoa; phylum Chordata; class Mammalia; order Primates; family Cercopithecidae; genus Theropithecus; species Theropithecus gelada. The sequence goes on from NC_037670.1 coordinate 157,774,077, forward strand.
CCATCCCTGTAGTCAGCTCTATTATCTGTCTGGATATCTTTTAAGTATTTTGAAACTTAGGGTTGACTTTGTCTTTCCTCTGATGGTTTTAGATCAACCTTAAGTTCATCAGTAATTCCCTTCTCTCTTTGTTACAGTTTTTCACATTCTACCTTCGTTTGCAATAAAGCCTTCTGGCAGATCAGGGGCAGAGGAGGAGCATGAGAGATCACTTGCTGGGATTAGGTGTTTTTTTTTCTTATTTTTATTTACAGTTGTTTTGGATTTTGGCCAGTTTCTGTTTTCTAGTGATCCTGAGGACATGGTTTTTGTGTAGCTTTGCTTCTTCTTTTTCTTGTTCTCTGTTGCTTCTGGAGGAAAGATTGAAATATGGAGATATAAGCAACCACCATTGTCAGCCTGGGAGTTTCCAAAGCCAAACGTTTTAAAAGTGCGTTTTTAACTATTTTTCTTAATTTTGAGTTTTGATATTACATTTCATCACATTATCTCATTAAATTTGCACGCCTCTGAGCTACACATATTATCTCCATTTCACAGATGAAGAAATCAAGGTCCAGCAAGATTAAATGACTCAAGGGAGATCACACAACTAGAAATGATAGAGATTCTAATCAACTCTGAAATTGTATGATGCCAAGCTCTTGTTCTTTTTCTGCATCTTGCCATCTCTCTGAGTAACTGAAGTTAGAAAACCCGTGCATTAACGAAATACTGCAACCTAAAACATTTTAGTGATTATAAACTGTCAATTTATTCATCTGTTCCTTATCCCTCCTGTTATCTTGTATTCCTGCCTCTTCTCCACTGGCTGCTACTCCTTGACCTTCTAAGGTACATTTTCTTTCCTGTAAATGAGATCATGTACAATAAGTGCTGTCTCTTGAGAAAAATGATTCAACAGATGTCAATTTTGTTTATTTTATTTATTTATTTTCCTAATAGAGCTTTCTACTCTATCTCCCCTTAAAGCAGACCTACTATCATTTCCCTCTTGGCTCACTTTCACTTACGGGAGGACCCGTGCACACTCACCTGGCTTTTAAAACTCACTGCCCTCCCTGTGCAAACTCCGCACTTAATGGAAAGGATAGCCCCAAGTAGCAGTTGGCAACAACTTTTGGCCGCCTCCTTTCTGGAGTGGGTGTTATATTGTCTGTAGTTTTCTTTAAAGTAATTTAATCTGCACCTTAGGGGTGCTTAGTTAACATTTTTGAAGTACCTTAATCATGAATCTACACTCCAGGGGTAGTTAGTTAACATTTGAAAGACCCTAATCAAAATTCAGTACTCCAGAGGCAGCCAGTGCCTCAGATATTGCTCTCAACCTGCACCAGTGGGTGCATTAATTAGAATAAAAGATGTAAGAAGTAATTTTTCACTGGTGAAGGGAATGCTATTTAAGATGTGTAGTTGTCCAGTTTCCACACAGAGATAAGACATGAGTGGAGGCTAAGGATACAGATTTGGCAAGGGCAACAGCCTTCCAACCTAGGTAGGCCCTTGATTTGGTCCTGTGCTTGCTGCTTTTGATGGAGGATTGGTTTGATTGGCTCACCTGGCCTGTGGAGCGCATTCTGTATTACCCTGCATGGGCCAAATCCGGTCTGCTTATGTCTACTTCTCCACCCCAGCGCTCGTTGGAACTGTACTCCAGCTCCTCTCCATGTTTGCATTGCTTGTCCACAGAGATGTTACTCTCAATCTTGAGTCAGATGATTTCTTTTTAATTTCTTAATTTATATTTTTACATTTAATTATATTTTGAGAATATTGGATATGTTAAGTGTGAATTTATAGTGCCATTTTGATCAGAAGCACTCACATTATTTTTAAATGGTAACTTTCTGTAGGGCTTATAGATAAGTAACTTTTTTGATACTCTAGTGGTCTAATTAGACTGGGTAATGTTTTTGAACACTTCTTTTTATATTGAATTCTATTCAATAGTGGCAGACAATTCTCATGTGATAGAGGGATAATATTCTTGAATACATGTGATTTAAGTTATGTGGATTGAAATAATATATGTGATTTTTGTGTAATTTGTGTATCATGTATAGTATAAGGAATGACATCTACCAAGAGTTTCTATAGTAAACACTATTATTGTCCTATATCTTAGTTAACATGTACAAATATAAATGAAATAATTTAGTTTATTAAGTAAAAAGTTGAAGTATATCACCAGGGCCCTTACCTTCTGGGGTTTGGTGATGTATATGTATGGTATGGCATATGTTACTGATCTTGTCCCATCAAATATACTGAGCAAAGGAAGCAGTTGTGATGAACTGGTGGTCTAGATTGCTTTCTGTACTTGCTAGGACATGAAGTAGTTTTTTAAATAAAATATTTAACTGTATAGTCTATTTAGCTTTTTTATGTTATTTTTTAAATGAGCCATCTATAATATAGGTATACATGTAAGTAGCTGTAGGCTATGTAACCAAGGATATATAAATGTAAACTCTACTTTTTTTTGAGACACAGTCTTGCTCTCTTGCCCAGGCTAGAGTGCAGTGGTGCGATCTCGGCTCACTGCAACTTCTGTCTCCTGGGTTCGAGCAATTCTCCTGCCTCAGTCTCCTGAGTAACTGGGATTACAGGTGTGCGCCACCACACCCAGATACTTTTTGTACTTTTAGTAGAGACAGGGTTTCACCATATTGACCAGGATTGTCTCAATCTCTTGAACTTGTGATCCGCCTGCCTTGGCCTCCCAAAGTATTGGGATTACAGGCGTGAACCACCATGCCCAGCCTGTAAACTGTACTTAGTGGAATCATGGAATTGTAGAGAATGAAAGGACCATAGATATTATGTAGTCAATCCTTTCATGAGTCCCAGAGAGTTTTAGCTAAGCCCTCCTTTCATGATTCCATTCTTAGCTTCAATCACAGAGATGATTTATAGCCATTTAGACATATATACCAATATATCCATATCTCTATATATAATGTGTGTATGTGTGTGTGTAGGGGGCTGTGATCACAAGCACTTGGGACCAAGAGAATTTTAGTAGAAATAATTGGTTAAAGGGCATTCAAATCTTTTAATATTTAGCATTATCTTATCAGTCTGTGAAAGTCTTCAAAACTAGGTTTGAGAAATCTTCACTCTTTAAGACCCTCAGAGCAGAATAATCAAGGGTAAGAGATTTGGGAAAGGAAGTAAAGTATTTCTAATTTTAAAGTGTTCTAAAACCTACACGCTGAGTACATATCATAGCAATATAGATACTAGGGAATGACTAGGAGTTTAGTCGTTTGGAAATATGTATATTTTGTTATAATTCTGGTGTGAGACTTTACTGAATTCCTGTTAACTTATTTTTGTACAGGGCTTTTTTCATAAAGCACCAATAATTCTACCTGACCTCACAGGGTTTTGTGATATTAGACTAGTCATGGTTGATTATATTATCCTTTTAAATTGCCTTTTAATTTTCAGCTGATGTAAGTGAAATAGATAATATAAATTAATTAATATTGGATCTGTTCAGTGTTTATGCTCTAGGAGATTTCAGGAAACAAACAGGAAAATAAGATTCTAAACAAGTGCCATTTGGGGCTGTGTCATTTTATTACTCATACCTTGCTTATTTGCTGTTTTTTAATGGGCTATCTATCATATTAGTGTGTATGTAAGAGGCTACATGTGACATAATCTCAGGCCTTATTGATTTAAACTGCATTTACCTCATCACTAATCACCTTCGTGGAAGGTAGCTGCAGTGTTCAGGGGGCACTTTGTATGTGTCTGTTTGTGACTCATGTGCTCTTTTGTGAAGAGCATTTTGTCTCACCTAAATTCCTATTACTTTTTTGTCCTTCTTGAAGCTCTGCTTACAGTTTTGCATGTTTCTACCCCCAATCCCCAAACATGCTGAATTTAGTTGGCTCGTTGACTGCTAAATACTTTTCTCTCCTTGCTGTGGTGTTGGTTTTGCTGGATGGAGTACTTCTCATCTAGCTTCTTCATATGTAAAATAAAACCAGTAAATGAAATTTCAGATTTGGAAATATTAATGTCTTTTTTTTTTTTGATCTGCCTTCAGCGTTGCGTTGTCATCTTTATAAGCTTAAGACTTCTTGGTTTTATTCCAAGTTTTACTAATATTCAAAAAGTTTATTTGTTAAATCCCATATCATCAAATGCCCTCCACATTGCAAGTAAAACCACATGAATCTGGTCATTATACCTCTCTCTCCTCATAGATTTCAGGGATCTAATGAGTCTAGTAAGATTTGCATCATGGATAATTAGAGGACTTATAAGAATAAAACTTGTGTAAGTGATTATATCATGTATGTAATTAAAATGGTTTTGATTCAGATTTAAATGCTTTTTTTTTTAATTGTGGTAAAGTCACATACCATAAAACCTACCATTTTAACCATTTTGGAATGTACAGGTCCACAGTATTAAATACACTGATAGTGTTGTGCAACCATCACCAGCATCCATTTCCGTAACTCTTTTCATCTTGTAAAACTGAAACTCTGTACTCATTAAAGACCAATTCCCCATACCCCTCTTCTTCCAGCTCTTGGCAACCACCATTCTACTTTCTGTTTCTATGAATTTGACTAATCTAAGTACTGCATATAAGTAGAATCATACAGTATTTGTCTTTTTTTTGACTGAGTTATTTCATTTAGCATAATATACTCAAGGTTCATCCATGTTGTAGCATGCATCCAAATTTCCTTCCTTTTTAAAGATGAATAATATTCCATTGTATGTATATATCACATTTTGCTTATCCATTCATGTGTTGATGAACGCTTGAGTTGCTTCCACATTTTAGTGATTGTGAATAATGCTGCTATGAAAATGAGTGCAGTCTTCAAGACCCTGATATCTCTTCAAGACCTTGCTTGCAATTAAGTATATACTCAATTAGAATTGCTGGATATATAGTAATTTCATTTTTAATTTTTTGAGGAACTGCAATACAGGTTTTCATAGTGACTGTACCATTTTACGTTCCCAATAACAGTGCACAAACGTTCCAATTTCTCCACATCCTTGCCAACTCTTGCTATTTCCTGTTTTTTTGGGGGGAAATGGTGGTGATATTAACAGTAGCCATCCCAATGAGTGTAGGGCGGCATCTCATTTTAGCTTTGATTTGCATTTGCCTAATGATTAGTGATGTTAGGCATCATTTTAAGTGCATATTGGCCATTTGTATATCTTCTTTGGAAAAATGTCTATTCAAGTCCCTTGTACATATTCAAGTTGACTTTTTTGTTGAATTTAGGAGTTCTGTATGCATTTTGTATATTAATCCCTTATCCAATATGAGATTTTGAATTTTTTGTCCAATCTTTTGGTTGCTTTTTTACTCCATTCTTCCTGTCTTTTGGTGAACAAAAACTTTAAAATTTTCATGCAGTCCAATTTGATTATTCTTTCTTTTATTGCTTTTGTTTTTGTTTTGTTTTATCCAAGAAATCATTACCAAATCCAATGTCATAAAGCTTTTGCCCTGTGTTTTCTTCTGAGAGTTTTATTGTTTTAGGTCTTATATTTAGAACTTTGATCTATTTAGAGTTAACTTTTGTATATGGTGTTAGATAAGGATCCAACTTCACTTTTTGTATGTAGATATTGTTTCCCTGTACCGCATTTGTTGAAAGGTTGTCCTTTCCCCATTGAATGGTCTTGGCATTCTTGCCAAAAATCATTTGACTGCGTATGTGAAGTTTTTTTTCCTAGGGTCTCTTTTCTATTCCATTGGTCTATATATTTGTCTGTGTGCCAGCACCACAGTGTTTTGATTACTGTAGCTTCTAAGTAAGTTTGAAATTAGGAAGTAACTTTTGAAATTAGGAAGTGTGAGTCTTCTAGATTTGTTCTTCTTTTTCAAGATGGTATTGGCTATTTTGGATCCCATGAGATTCTACATGAATTTTAGGATGGTCTCTCTCTGCAAAAAAATGTCATTGGGAATTTGATGGGGGTTGCATTGACTTTGTAGATTGCTTTAGGTATAATAATATCGACATCTTAACAGTAGTAAATCTTCCAGTCCATGACATGGGATGTATTTCTATTCATTAATTATAATTTATTAATTTAGCAGCGTTTTATAGCTTTCGTTATATAGCTTATATATATATAGTAGCTTTCATTATATAAGTTTTCACCTTTTTCGTTAATTCCTGATTATTCTTTTAAATGTAAATTGAATTATTTTTATAATTTCCTTTTGAGATTGTTCACTGTTAGTGTATAGAAACGCAACTGACTTGATCATGGTGTATAGTCCTATAAGTATGCTGCTGAATTCAGTTTGTTAGTGTTTTGTTGAGGATTTTTACATCTGTATTCATAAGGGATATTGGTCTGTAGTTTTCTTATAGTGCTTTTGTCTGGCTTTGATATCAGGGCAATTCTGGCCTCATAGAATAACTTAGGAAGTTTTCTTCCTTCTTCTAGAATTTTTTGGAAAAGTTTGGTTTTCTTTAAATGTTTGGTAGAATTGACTAGTGAAGCCATCGGGTCTAGAGCTTTTCTTTGTTGGGAGATTTTAGACTACTTATTTAATCTTCTTACTAGTTATAGATCGATTTGGATTTTCTATTTCTTTGTGATTTAGTGTTGATAGGTTTTATGCTTCCAGGAAATTATATGTTTCATCTATGTTATATAACTTAGTGTTGTACAGTTATTCACAGTACTCTGTTATTATCAATTTATTTATCTAGAATCAATGGAAATGTAACTTCTATTTCTGAATTTAGTCATTTGAGTCTTCTCTATTTTTTTCTTAGTTCACCTGGCTAAAGGTTTGTTATTTGCCGAGACTAGCTTGGTCGGGGAGACCGTAACCCAGCGGTGCTACAGGAATTAAAGACACACACACAGAAATATAGAGATGTGAAGTGGGAAATCAGGGGTCTCACAGCCTTTGGAACTGAGAGCCCCGAACAGAGATTTACCCACGTATTTATTAATAGCAAGCCAGTCATTAGCATTTTTTCTATAGATATTTGATTAACTAAAAGTATCCCTTATGAGAAACGAAGGGATGGGCTGAAATAAAGGGGTGGGTCTGGCTAGTTATCTGCAGCAGGAGCATGTCCTTAAGGCACAGATCGCTCATGCTATTGTTTGTGGTTTAAGAACGCCTTTAAATGGTTTTCCACCCTGGGCAGGCCAGGTGTTCCTTGTCCTCATTCCTGTAAACCCACAACCTTCCAGCGTGGGTGTTATGACCATCATGAACATGTTACAGTGCTGCAGAGATTTTGTTTATGGCCAGTTTTGGGGCCAGTTTATGGCCAGATTTTGGGGGGCCTGTTCCCAACAGTTATTTTTGATGATGTTTTCAAAGAATCAACTTTGGTTTCATCATCAGTTTTTGGTATTGTTTTTCTATTCTCTGTTTTATCTCTGCTCTAATCTTTATATGTTTTCTGCTAGCTTTGGTTTAGTTTGTTCTTTGTTTTCAAATTCCATAAGCTGTAAAATTAAGCTGTTGTTTTGAGATCTTTTTTGTTTTTTACCGTAAGCATTTATAACTATAAATTTCTCCTTTTTTTGCTGTTTTTCCTGCATCCTGTAAATTGTATTTTCATATGTTCTGTTTTCATTTTCCTTAATCTCTAGGTATTTCTCTAATTTCCTTTGAGGTTTCTTCTTTGATACATTGGTTTTTAAAGAGTGTGTTAATTGACACAAAGTTGTGAATTTTCCCTTTTTAACTTTGTTATTGATTTCTAACTGTATCCCTATTTAGTTAGAGAAGATACTTTGTGTGATACATTCTGCTTAAATCTATTGAGACTTAATTGGCAGCCTAATACATGGTTTGTTCTGGAAAATGTCCCATGTGTACTTGAGAAGAGTGTGTATGTTGCTGTTTTGGGGTAGAGTGTTCCATATGTGTCTGTTAGATCTAGTTGGTTGATTGTGTTAAGTCTTCTATTTCCTTATTTCTCTCTGGTTGTTCTATCAATTATCAAGAGTAGGGTATTGAAGTCTTCAACTGTTGTAGAACTGTGCATTTCTGCCTTCAATTCTGTCAGTTTTTGCTTCATATATTTTGATAGTCTGTCATTAGGTGTATAAATGTTTATAATGGTTATATCTTCTTACTGTGTTGAGCCTTTTATTAATATAGAATGTCCTTCTTTGTCTCTTGTAATCTTTTTTGATTTGAAGTCTATTTTTTTCTGATATTAGTATAGTTACCCCTGCTCTTTTTTTGCTACTATTTTCATGGAATATCTTTTTCCAGCCTTTTACTTTCAGTCTATTTGTGCCTTTGAATCGATTTGTGCCTTTGTAGACAGCATATCATTGGGTCATGAATTTTTATTCTTTCTGCTAGTCTCTGTCTTTTGGTTGGACAGTTTACCCCATTTACGTTTAAAGTAATTACTGATAAGGAGTGACTTATTTCAGACATTTTGCTATTTTTTTCCATATGCATTATTATTTTTTTGCCCTTCATATTCTACATTACTGTATTATTTTGTGTTTAGTTGACTTTTTATAGTGAAATGTTTAAATTCCTTTCTCATTTCCCGATGGTATACATTCTGTAGCATTTTTCTTTGTGCTTACTATAGGACTTATGTTTAACATTCTAAAGTTATAACTCTCTAACTTGAATTTATACCAGTTTAACTTCAATAAAATACAAAACGTCCACTCCTTTAATGGATCTGTCCCTAACACTTTTGGTTGTTGATGTCACAAAATTATATCTTTATACATTGTGTGCTCAAAAACATAAGCTAATAATTCTTTTAAATGCAGTAGCCTCTTAAATGATGTAGAAAACAAAATGTGAATTTACAAACCGAAGTTAACAGTAATACTAGCTTTTAGACTATTTTTAAAATCTTTTAATATTTTAAATTATGTAGAAAACAAAGTTACAGTTAGAAATAATTGTCTTGTAACACTACTAATTTTTATAATTGCCTAGACATTTATCTTTATTGAGATATTTATGTCTTCATATGCCTTCTAGTTACTGTCTAATGTCCTTTCTTTTTAACATGCAGGACTTTCTAAAGCATTTCTTGCATGGCAGTCCTGATGGTACTGAAATCCTGTAGCTTTTGTTTACCTGGCAATGTCTTAATTTTTCTCAATCACTTTTGAAGGACAGTTTTGCGACATACAGAATTCTTGGTTGACAGTTTTTTTTATTTGTTTGTTTGTTTGTTTTGGCACTTTGAATAAATTCACTGCCCTCTGGCCCCTGAAGTTTCTGATGAGAAATCTGTGGATAATCTTATTGGGGATCCTGTATGTGATGAGTAACTTCTCTCAAGATTCTCTCTGTCTTTTGAAAGTCTGATTCTAATGTGTCGTGGTGTGGGTCTCTTTGAGTTCCTCTCACTTGGAGTTTGTTGAACTTCTTGGGTATTTATATTCATGTATTTCATCAAATTTGAGATGCTTTCTGCTATTATTTCTTTAAATATTCTCTGCTCTTTTCTCTCTTTCTTCTCCTTTCAAAACTCTCACAATGTCTGAATTAGTGCATTTGATTGTATCCTGTGGGCTCTCTTCACTTCTCTTCAATCTTTTTTCATTCTGTTCTTCAGATGATAATTTCCATTGTCTTATCTTGACGTTTGCTGATTTTTTTCTTCTCTCTGCTCATATCTGCCTTTGAATCCCTCTAGTGAATTTTTCATTCCAAGTATACTTTTCAACTCAAGAATTTCTTATTCTTTTTTTTTAGTTTTTATATCTCTTTATTGATATTGCCAGTTTGTTTATATATCATTTTCTTGATTTTCTCTGTATTTTTTGTTATTTGAGCATCTTTAAAATAGTTAAAACTTAAAAAAAAAACTTTTTAAAAGTTTTTTTCTTAATGTATCTACCATTAAGTCTTTTTCAGGGACAGGTTCTGTTGATTTATTTTTTTTCTTTTGACTGGGCCATATTTTCCTCTCTATTTGTATGCTTTGTGATTTTTTTGTTGTTGTTGAAAACTGGGCATTTCAGTTTAATGATGTGGTGACTCTGCAAATCGGATTCTCCCTCTTTTCCAGGGTTTGCTGGGTTTTGATGTTGTTATTGTTTTATAAATTACTGTAGCCAGTGCCTATCCCAAGGATCAGCCTGGGTGTTAATTTAAGATCTCCTCAAATTAAGCTTTTCTAAGCCTGCACCTTTACATGAGCATGCATGGTCACTTTATAATTTTTTGAATACATTCAGTTGTTTTTGAATGTCCTAGTCCCAATGTTTGGGTTTAAAAAGGGAGCAAGAGAAAAATAAAGGTGGTGGGGGAAGGCTGTTGGCTCTTTAAATTCCCTGGAATTTACTTCAGCAAGAGTAGGAGAGGCTTGAAAAATTGGAGAAGGTGCAACAGCAATGGTCACCTGCCTCTTTGTACCTCTGTGATTAGAGGAAGCAATCAGCGATTGGAGCATAGGTTCTTGATACTTGGTGGGCAGGGTTCTTTTTGCTCATCGTGTCTCCACCAGGTGTGTGCAAGCTACTCCAGGAATAGGTACAGGGATATCTGCCACAGTGCTGGGTAGCTACTGTGGTAAGAGCTGTAATTGACCGAAATTAACCACAATTTACCATCTAAGCCTTCCCTTGGAAGTTGCAAGCCTTACATAGACTCCAGAGTTACAAAATAGTTACATCAGAGAGATTCTGCCAGTACAGTCCTGTTGGTGGGGAGATTCTTGGTGCTTCCTACTCTGCAACCTTCCCAGAATCCTCCTTAAGTACATTTTATAAGTTGGGAACCCCCAAAATAGGGACTGAGGAGAATGCCCTACAGTGGATTTCAGATCATCTGAAATAGAGGTTTTACAGACTTTATGCAGCAGTTACAAGAACTCATTCCATTTACTGGGATGTTTTCTTTCTTCCCTAGTAGATTTCAGTACCATTCCAGTAGTGCTGAATAACTTAGAATGACTTGTAGTCTAATTGAGTTTAAATCTACTAAGGAAGAATGTATTCATTCTTGCAGGATATTGCGTATTGTTAAAATCTCGCATTTATTTTCAGGGTTGGAGGACAGAGGTGGATGGGGCAAACTTTTGACTATTAGTCTCCATCTTCAGGCTTATACCCACTTTTGCTTTTGTATATCTTAATCCAGCCATTTGTAAAGTGAGGCAGTTACTTTTAAGTCAGAGATTTGTAACCTGTTTTTTTTGGCAGTTGTGGAAACCCGGAATTCCTATGTGAGGTTTTGCATATGTATATTCATTCTTTGGAGAGCAAGGCCTATGGCTTTCAGTAGATAACAGAGATCTCCTATCAGCAGTTCTCCCCTCTCCATAACTTGCCACAGGGGTTAAGAACTAAAGTTTTGGTTATTTCTTCAATTTCAATGCCAAATTGTTTGAATGAATGCTGTATTCTAAAGATCTACAGAGGCTTTTGACATATAACATTACTTCTCAGAAACCTTTCATGGATTATTAGCAAGATCTGTCTCCTATAGATAATGATGTTGTAGCAGACTATGTTTAAAGAAAAATAGGTTGTTCTTTTGTATTTATGAAATACCTCTTCGTTACTCTATTTCCTCAAAGTCTTGTCTCACTTGTATGTACTGTTTTTCCTTAATCTTTTTAAAAAATTTATTACAATTTTAATTTATTTACCACCCTTTCCCCTGTGTGTATTTATGATGTCTTTTTCTCCAGTGACTTACCACTTTTAACTAACAAATACAAACCTGAGTCTAGGATCCAGCTCTTTAAAATTCTCTTGCAGCACCACATATGGCATTTTATAAACAGCGAGTGCCTAATAAATGTCATGGGCCAGCGGACTCATGGCAGAAGTAGTAGTCTGTGGAAAACTTCCCACGGTGATTTGTTTACTAATTTTTATTGCATCTGCCTCTTATTACTAACTGATGGGTATGATTTGAGGAATATAAATGTTATTTTGTGACTCTTGGATGGTTATTGGGCAAATATAATTTAATTGAAAAATCCTCTTTAATTTCTTAAGAGAGTAATCAAGGCAGTGATTTCATTTATTAGACTGCTCTTTTTTGGGGGTTTTGAGTGGACTCTGTATCTGTTATTGTTATTATTTAATTTTTCAGTGAGGGAGATAAACCTGCAGGACATCAAGGAAGATTTAGAATTGGATCCAGAGGAAAACAGCACCCTTTTTATGGGTATCCTCATTAAGGGTCTGGCCAAACTGAAGAAGATCCCAGAGACAGTTAAGGCAATCATAGAGCGCTTGGAGCAGGAGCTGAAGCAAATTGTGAAGAGGTCTACAACCCAGGTGGCGGACAGTGGCTATCAGCGGGGGGAGAGCCTTACTGTGGAGAACCAACCAAGGTAGGTGGGAGTGTAGTTTGTATTTTTGATAACTCTATTTATTGTACATTTTCTAGGCGGAGCGTAAGTAACTTATCTTCTGTTGATGTTATTTTCCTGAATTTAGGATACTATAGCCCATAGAGGCCAGGTGCAGTGGCTCACGCCTGTTATCCCAGCACTTTGGGAGGCTGAGGCAGGAGGATCACTTGAGGTCAGGAGTTTGAGACCAACCTGTACTGGTAGTGAAACCCCATCTCTACTAAAAATACAAAAATTAGCTGGACATGGTAGTGCATGCCTGTAATCCCAGCTATTCTGGAGGCTGAGGCAGGGGAGTTGCTTGAATGCAGGAGGTGGAGGTTGCAGTGAGCCGAGATCACACCACTGTTCTCCAGCATGGGTGACAGAGCGAGACTCCATCTCTAAAAGAAAAAAAAAAGGATACTGTAGCCCATACAAACTTAGATTGGTAAAAACAGCTTGACTAGGCATAATTCAGCTGTCTGTTTTTTGATGTTGTTGAAAAATTTAAAGCATATTATCACTGAGTGAAAAATATGGACGTATTTGTAGTAAAGATTGTCAATATTTAAACATATTTAAAGAATAAATAAGTTGAATCAAATAATGTAGCTATTGTACACATACTAAGTACTCAGCAATGTTCAAGGCAATTTATGTATATTATCTCACTTAATTATCACTACAACTGTATGAGCTAATTATTAGTATCCACATATTGCAGTGAGAAGAACTGGAGCTCAGAGATTGAATAATTAGCAAGCTCTTAGAACAGGTGGCTTGTCTTGGTGTTGAATACTAGTCCATTTGATTCTAAAATCCACGGTCTTTCCTGTGTCTTATGCTTTCTTCTTTAATGTGTAATGATATTTTCCAATAGACAAATCAGTCTCAGGAATTTTTAAAACAATAAGATTTGAATTTCATAGTACTTGTTTCATATGGAGAGTACTGAAATTCAATTCAGATTCTGACTTTGTGACTATCATATACTAAGGGATCATGTGTGACAAACAAGAAATCATAATCTTGTAGATATGTTGTTAAGGAAATATCTACTGTTTATACTTAGTGCTTAAAAGTTTTTTAAAAGAAGATAAAATTAAGCAGAAATAATAACTCATTTAGTATAGAGTTCTCTGTAAACTTATTTAAATTTTTTGGAAAAAATATATTCTGTATTTCTATGTTCTTTTGCATATCTAAATAACATTGATTTCAGTTATACTTTAACATTTCAGAAATTAATTTCCTTGTAAACTTGATTCAAAAGTACTATGCTTGGTGAAGTACTATCCTTTATCCTTCTCCTGCCACAGAATGTTTCAAAGTATATATCTGGCCAGGCTCAGTGGCTCATGCCTATAATCCCAGCACTTTGGGAGGCTGAGGTGGGCAGATTGCTTGAGGTCAGGAGTTTGAGACCAGCCTGGCCAACATAGCGAAGTGCTGACTCTACTAAAAATACAAAAATTAGCTGTGCGTGGTGGCGCATCCCTGTAGTCCCAGCTACTTGGGAGTCTGAGGCACAAGAATTGCTTGAACCAGGGAGACGAAGGTTGCAGTGAGCCGAGATCACACCACTGCACTCCAGCCTGGTTGACAGAGTGAAATTTCATCTCAAAACAAACAAACAAACAAAAAAACAAAAACAAAACACAAAAAACAAACAAAAACACCAAAAGTAAATATTTGATGGGTTTTGGAGAACAGACCTGACTTTGTATCCCCATTTTGTGATTTGCAAAAAATACCTGTCTTACAGAGTTGCTTGCTTTAGATGAGGTTATATGGTTGTGGTGGTTAGTGGAATAGCACCAGTAAGTACTATAACATGCATGCATGCATGCTTGTGTATATGCATGTACGCATGTGCATATGAATACATGTTTATTATTGGTGCCTTCCTCAAATTCCATGTTCTTTGATCACTTACATCATGATCCAGAGAAGCTGGAGAGTGGTTCTTTGAGCTTTGCCTTTCTTCTTTCTTTGCCTGGTACCTGGATTTTCGTGAAGACCTTTTGACTCCTTACTGATGATACTCTAAAATTCTGGTTTGCTCTTTGCCCTGTTGCTGCAAGTTCCTAGATGAATACAGTGAACTTTCCTAGGGAAATAGCATTACTATAGTATATATCAGAAATAAAACAAAAGGGCATGGATTAATAACTTTTCTGCAGATCTCATTATAGTTCCTTTAAAAGCACTGTGTCTTTCATAGGAGTTTCATCTTTTTTTTCCCCCTTGCCTAAACTCCTTCCAGAATTCATGAGTGGAAATTATAGCACTAGAAGTATAATGGAAATTCAGCACACTGCCCTGGGAAATACTAAATGTTTCTGTATGAGGAATGAGTCAGCAGCAGGGTTTTTTCCCCTGTTAAGTGTCTTTTTTTTTGTCGTATTTTAGAAAGCTTTTGTAGGCAGGATATATTGGACACTAACAAGTGAATGAGCTGTTTGCCTTGGCTTTATGTCTATAATATAATCCCATTTTATAAAACATACAAATTCAATATTTGGTACCCAAACTGTTTATTGTGAGACAAAATAGTACAGAGAAAGCAAATATTTGGAGTAAACCAGTTTGTTAGAAGATCAAAGATTAAATTTGGGGGTTGGGATTCCAAATGACTGATAATTTTGAGCTAGTCTTTAGTTGTTGTGTGCTATCAAATGCTTTAAAACTTTTCAGGAATTAATTCTCTTGAATTAAGCACAGTCATTCAAAAATGATCAGCACTGTTGCTTCTAAAGGATTGGAATTTTAGAAGCAATATTGTCAAATTATCGCTTGAAGCTTGTGGTGCTTTTGTGCATTGAATTTTACTTAGGAAGGTATTAGTGGCATTTATTTCAGAGAGAAGTAAAATCACAATACTTGGCATTATTTTTTATTATTGTTTACCATTCATGAAATTTTATGGTTAAAGATCCATGAATTTATTTTTTTAAAGAAAGTTGGAACATAGACCAAAAAATCCATAAATCCTGTTCCCCAACATGCATATTTTCTCCCCCACCCTCCAATGAAATATCCTGTTCTAAAACATTAGCTATTCTGAGACAAGATACCCATACTGTAACTTTCCCGGAAAGTTTCATCATCTTATTAAATATATTCTGGTTGTGATGCATTGCAGGCTTGTTTTCATTTGTCTTTATGTAAAAAGAATTAATGTTGTGTGCTATTTTGCTAGAAATGTAGAAGGAAACAAGCTAGTGAATTCTTTCTTGCTTTTAATTCCTACAGAGCCAGGATACTTTCCCAGCCAGTTTTTTAGAAAATCACTTTGGTGACCTACATATTATTTTATTTTATTTTGTTTTCGATCTCCCAAACTATCTGTTGTCTATTTATAGGAGAAATATTTTGTCTTTTCTGTTCATTCATAATCTATCAGTGTCTTTAAGCCTCCACTTACTATTAAAGGAAAATATTCAAATACAATTATTGCCAACTTGATAAACATTAGGGTAACATTTGCCTTGCTAATTTACCAGAACCACCTGCTACCCATTATTTCTCTAGAAAGACAGGCAGTGTCTTCAACTTCAGATGGTGACTGTAGCCTGAAGCCTCTGCATTTCAGAATCGATTTCTTCAACTCCTGCTGCCTGATTGTTGATTCTTTCCCAAAATCCAATTCATGAGTATTTTTATATTATTTTTATTTAAAAGAAGCTGGAAGGAGTTCTATACTTAACAAATCAGAAAAGCATAAAGAAGAGATGGAAGAAAAACTTATCAAAGATGTGTTATCTTGTCAAGAATATGGAAGAAAAGAATATGGGAAAAGAGAATGGTTGGCATGTGGGAGGGAAATGGACCTGTTTAAATGCGAAGGCAAAAATTCATTGCACGAAGGGATGGTGGAGGTCAGCTTCACTTAGGTAGAGCTGTTGGTCCTAGAGAGGGCAGAAAGCGTTGAGTGAGTTGAAGCCATTGCTTCCAGGGAGACATTGCTCTCTTTTGGAAGGAAACCATTTTAAAAGCTTCATTGACCTCTGTTATGAAGAAAGAAGATTAAATATCAGATGTGAAAAGCAGAGAACTTTGTGTGTTTTGGGCTTGTTGTGATATTGAAGAAAGCTTCATGGAAAACATGGGAAAGAAATACGCTTAATGCTAAAAGTAGTTGTGTTTGGTTAGTAGGCTTGTAGTCTTTGCTTTTTCCTATTTTGCACCTCAAGTTATAGTGAAAATAATTCATAATCAAGAAATTACATTATTACTTAGGTTATTTTAATCACAAGAAATTATTAGAAATTAAAATGCCTATGGGGGTATGAAAGTTCATAAAACTAAATTTTAATATAGAAAAATGTGATACCTGTTTTTAAACCAACTTGATATCATTCATTAATTTTATTATTATGTGTAACTTTATATATGTTTGGTTATTTATTGGCTGCCTCTAGAATGGAAGAGAAGAGAGCACTACTTTGTCTTGTTCAGCACTGGTGTATCTCCAGAATCTAGCACAGTGCCCACCTGACCCATAAGAAATTTATCGTTGATTGCAAGAATAAATTCCACATTTATGAAATATCTGCCATGGACCAGACACTGGGCTAAAATGCCCAACAAATTATGTGTGGTCCCTGTCCTCCTGGAGTTTAAAGGGGGAAGAAAGGCATTACTCAAAGAACCCTAAGATGTGAGAATGAAAGCAGCCAGATTCTTGATATGCCATTTTCACTGATTTTGCTTACCTCTGTGTTGATTGAATTTTAACTGTTGCCAAGTGTGCTTTTAGAGATGATACCAGTTTTTCATGTCATGGATAATGTTTGAGAGTTCCTATATCCCCTTTCCAACAGATTGTATTATCAAATACTTTTATCCTTGCCAATCTGAGAGGTGAAAAATGGTATTTCCAAGGTGATTTGGGTTTGCATTTTTATTATAAGTATGGTTACACTTCTTTTCGTTTGTATAAAAGTAACTTGTCATGATATCTGGGTTATATATGGATATATTACTTCAAAATAAAATAGGTTGTGAGTGAGGATACACTTACAACAAGCCATGAAATGATACTGAAGCAGGGTGATAGGTACAAGGTGGTTCATTATCCTATTATCTTCACTTTTTTAATGTTTGAAATTTTCAACAGTACAATATTTAAATAGTGTTTATTTCCTTTTCAATGAATTATTTTTCTAATATGTTTGTCTTTTCTTGATTTGTAGGAAGTCTTTACATTTTTCTAGTATGTTTGTCTTTTATTGATTTGTACGAACTCTTTACATATCTAGGAAATTGGTTCTTTGGAATTTATTTTGTAACTTTCTGCCAGTTTCTCTTTTGACTTCATGATGTTTCTGGGCACGTAGACATTTTTTATGAGGCTATATTTATCAGGTTTTATAGCTTCTGGGTTTTGTGTCATACTTAGAGCTTCCTTACTCTTAGATTATAAATAAAATTTTCAACACTTTTCTAGTACTTACATAGTCTCATTCTTAATATTTATATCTTTGATACATCTGGAACCTGAAGGAGTGGCCAAACGACTTTTGAGCACACTTGACACGTACTACACTGTATTGTAAGGGATTGTACACCTTTTTCATTTCTGTCACCCATGTATCTGTCATGTAATTGATTGTCCATGTTAGCTGTGTAATTGCTGAATAATTCTAACATTGAATCGTTTATAATATAGCCATGGTTCTTCTCAAGGTTGGTATTTGCCTCATTTTCTAAAACTCTTTCTTCCCTCATGGTTTTTCAGTCTGTGAAGACTGAGATTTTCAGAAATACATTGAATTATTGCTCTAAAATTGAAAAAATAAACTTTTGAAATATTTTTTATAATTTGGAGGCCAGAATTCAGAATGAGGGCATACTGATGTAATAGAACATTCTTATAAAATGTTTTTATCTGTGAGGAAGACTAAAGGCTCAGGCCTCAAGGATAGTTTTGTAGTATAAATACCATGTTTATGGAAAGAGAAATAAATGAAATATTGATCATGATTTTTGTTTTAGACCTGTGGCTAGATTCAGGCATGAGTTTCTTTTTCATATAAATAACATTTCCTTTTATCTCTTCTTTCTATATTAGTTACCCGTCTTCTAAGTATCCGAAATGCAGGACATGGTGGAATTGGTCATTTTATTTTACAGAAAAGTCATTTAAGAGCAGCTTTGAAGCAAGGTCAGACATTTGTCCTTGTGGCTTCTTATAGCCATTCCCAAGCACCGCATGTAGCACCTGGACATGCTTGGAATCAGGAAGGGCCTCTGTGTAATTTAGATGAGTAGTTAATTCGAATCAAAGCAAGCGGGAAGCAAGTAAATTTAACTTCAGTGATTATGATTCCATTTGATTAAATCTCTACTTTTGATTACACGTATCAGTGAGAACATGCTTTAAATATACCCAACTATTAAATATTGAAGGGGATGAATAGGATGAACCAGGGACATATAGAAGAAATTCCACTATTCTTCAACTAGGATATGTCCCCTGCAGCTTAACTGAAATATTTTTAGAACAAATGAATTAATTTTTTTTACATATGGGACTTATTACTCCAATTGTTAACTAAAATATATAATCATTACCATGAAAGGTCCCAAGTCTATATACTTCCTAGTAAGACTTAAATAAATTAATTGATAATAGCTCCATCACATATACAGTGACTGAGAAATGTCGATAATGTTCATAGTTCTTTTGTAAACATGAGGTTGGACAGCTATCATTCTGATTGTGTATTATCCTTTGGTTATAGTCATTAGAAAAAGGCTTCTTGGCTGAATAAGCCAGAGATGTTACTCCATATTACATTTCTTAAACCTTTGTTTTTTTATGTGGCAAAGTTTAAAAAAAAAAAAAAACCTACTCTCGATTTCTCTTGTTTTACATATTATAGCAGGTTCAAATTAAAGATCCGACCAGTCAGAGGAATAGATACAATCTGTTTCATGGACTGTCATAACTTTATTTAGATGTCAGCCATCGTGCTATATCAAGGCCACTTCTCTGTTTGCTAGAATAGGAGCTGCCTTAGGTTTTGTCATTTTTGTGCACTTGCTAGTGTTGTAATAGGAAAGGCACTCCAAGCTCAGACTAATACTGGATCTTTTCATTGCAAAAACAAACTAACAAACCTATGTCAAAGGAAATTCTTCCATTGATGATGTGTAGGGGCGGTGTCATATATGATTAAAGCACCTTCATGTGTTTCTCAGGCTGATTTCATATTGTCTGGGCTCTTCTAGCTCCTGCCCCATCCTCTTGTCATAGTCTCTAATCAGATTGGACTGTGAGTTTATAAGGGGAGGGGGAGTTTTTAACTTTGTGTTTGCAGCCTGATTTAGGGCTGGGCACATATTAAATGCCTATGAGTTTATTTTTGTGGAGATGTGATCTCACTCTGTTGCCGAGGCTGGAATGTAGGGGCCCAATCATCATTGCTCACTGTAGCCTTGACCCCACTGGGCTCAAGAGATCCTCCTGCTTTAGCCTCCTGAGTAGTTGGGACTACAGGTATGTGACATGATGCCTGGCTATTTAAAGTTATTATTTTATTTTATTTTATTTTATTTTTTTTGTAGAGATAGTGTCTCACTGTGATTGCCCAGGCTGACCTTGGACTCCTAGTCTCAAGCAGTCCTTCCACTTTAGCCTCCCAAAATACTGGGATTACAGGTGTGAGCCACCATGCCTGGCCAGTTTTAATGAATGAACGAATAAGAAAAAGATGCAAATAAGATAATTTAGTGGAAGTTATTATTATTATATATTTTTAGCACTACTCACAGTGGGTCTGTGGACCCACACCACCAGTGTCACTCAAGAGTTGGAAATGCAAATTTCTCCAAGAAGCAGTGGTTATTAAATTGGAATGTTTGGGTGCAGGGCCCACAGGACTCTATGCCGTGGTTGATTCTTATGCACACTGAAGTTTGAGAAGACTCTTTAGATAACATCACAAACGTCATCGAATTTTGCAGTTTTGTAGTATTCACGCTTTGCAAAGCTGTCTGCCATCTGGTATCTCACCTGAGTGAGCCTCACCACTTGCCTCCTCACAGGCAGGGGCATTATTATTAATCCCAGATTTACCCAGAGAAATGTGAAAGCTGAAATAATTTGACAGTTCACAAAGCTTGTTCGTGGTGCAATTAAGATTAGAAGTAGTCTTTTTCCACCATGTAAGTTTGCTTTCTGGCTTCTATAAAGATGATGTTTCCAACCCATGTCGTGGGCCTGATTTTGTTTGTCCTCAGAAGGATGATCTCTGTACTAAATATCCATTTTCCTACCCATACCTCACACTGTGGTCAGTGACAGGCCTCAGAGATAGCTGGACATGTTGAGAAGCGTGAAAAGCAGCCACAGAGTGCCTGGATTCTAATTAGGTCACTTGAGAATCAAATTTTATTATCTAAATCATTCCTCTAGGGGCATTCTTGTACTAAGAACAATATACAACAAAGCACTAAGAATATGCACCTAAAATCTTAACTTTTGTTATCCCTGGGAAGTGGATTTATGGATCATTTTTCTAACATTCCACTATGATGAAATGTTATTTTTGGAATGGGGGAAAGGATTTCAAAAGAATGATACTGATACTTTAATTCAAAGAAAGAGGGCCTGGGTTTATTTTCTAATTTTAGCCACTAATTTGGCGTACATCAGGATTCGATGTTTGAGGTCATCTCTCCAGACCTCAGAAACCTGACTTGACAAGGAGGGAGTAACACAGGAAGGAAGTGACTAGCGCCAGGCCCCACTTCAGTATTCTTGTTATTTTTACTGTGTTTCATTCTATATTACTACTAATTTTTTCTTGCTCTTTTCATAGAGCAGATGGAGAATTAGTCAGCACTCTTTAAATAGTAACCCCTTTTTACATGAAGACTTATTAATAAGTGGTAAAACGTATTTCTATCCCTTAAAAGTAAGTATTAGATAACCTTGAAGATTAAATGGGCTCCATGTCCTATTTGAAATGAAAAATAGTAACTCAGCCAGGCTTATTAAGGAAATGTGTATGAGAGATATGGGCAGGTAAAACAAAGACCATTTTTAGCTAATTGATTATACATTTCTTTTTATAAAATTATAAAGTGTTTATATAAAATCTATGCTCTGAGTTCACTACTTTCTTACCTTTTAGAGCATAGTGGTAGGGAAATAAACATTCTGTGGTTATTGCCTTTGTCTGTCAGTGGGGAAATGCAGAACCCTGATATTAAAGTCTCAGCAGATAACTAGTAGAACAGAACTAATTCTTCTACCTTGTGTGTGTCTTTGCTTCGTGATCAAGTACGGCAGCTTCTTGGCTGCAAACATGGGTTTTCCAGCCAAATGACTAACTCAAGGTTCCCTGGATGTTAAATTTAGATTCAGATAGTCTTATCTCACCTTAAATATTGAACATTTTTCACAGCTTTATGATGTAGCTTTACACTGTTGATGCTTCTTGCCTTCTGCAACTGTGACTGTTTCTTAACATGTGCCTCTTCTTAGCCTTCTGCCTTTTTTCATGGTAGCACTTGAAGATGAGATACCCAGGGATTGCTAAGTTAGTAGATGATCTGTTGAATAAATAACATTTTACTTCTCTAGGAAGTCTGGTTTTAAAACCCGCTGGGTAATTGGATATGTGTTTAAGGAATTAACACTTTCTTCATCCTGATACTTTTCTGTTTTTTAAATGTAAAATATATTTTATTGCCATATTATTAAAGTTGGCTCTTAAAGTGTGTATCTTTCAGCTCGTAACTCTACTTCATGTTCTCGTGTTTAGCTTTATAAGGTTACCTTTTTGAGAGCCTAGTTTTGTGTGAAATATTTTTTATAGTGGGCTTCTAAAATCAGGAGGTTATAATCTATAACACTTTTTTTCTTACTACCTCATCTGTAATCAGGCCTCTCTCCCATTCTGCTGGAGCCCACTTTTTCATTCCTTCATCAACAAATACTCATTTATCGCCTATCGTATGTTATTTTGCCAATTGGTGTCATGCCAAATATTGGAATACAGTAATAAATCAGAAACTCATAGCCATAGTGAGCTTACAGTAGGGGGGAAGAGGAAAGGACTGCAGGGAAGGAGAGACTAGTTTGAGGACAGTTTTAATAATCCTGGCAAAAGGCAGCATGGCCTGCATGAGCAAGGTAACTGTGACAATGGAGTGAAGGAGGCCTATTTGAGAGAGAGTAAAGAGGTAGCAGTAAAGAGACTTGGTGATGCGTTGGGTATGAGGGAGGAGGGCAGGTAAGGATTTTTTGCTGGGGCAAGCATTACCATTTACTGACGTACAGAACATGAAGAAGCAGGTTTGGGGAAGAAATGATTTAAGTCGTATTAAGTTTGAGGTCTACAGCTCAGGGGAGTAATCTGGCCAAGAGATACGTGTGAGAGTTGATAGCAGGTAGATAATTGAAGATTAGGGGCGAATGAGCTCAGCTAGAGAGAGTTTGAGGGTTGAGAAGAGTTGACCGCATTTAAGGAACAGGCTGAGGATGAGGTTCCTGAGAAGGAGCAACTGGAGAAGTGGCAGGAAAGCAGAAGAGTGGAGGGTTGTGGAGCCAGTGGAAGCCAGTGTTTCAAGAAGGCAAGAGTGGGCAGTAGAAACAAGTGCTGTGGCTGTTTGATTAAAGGCCAAAGTGGGTTTCTTGGATGGAGCAAAATAATTATTAGGGACTTTTAGCAACAGATATTTTAGTCGAGTCCCAGGGGTGAAAACCTGTTTGTGGTGAGAAGGAAGAGGCGGTATAGACAGTTGGTTCTCTTTCTAGCCTTGGCTTCCCTAGCATCATAGAGTACTTACTCTGGCCTCTCTTCTAAAATAGTTTACTTGTTTTCTAACACCCCTAAAAAGGGACATTCTCCAAAACTGTGTCCTTTGTTCTCTTCTTATCTCTGAACTTCAGTTTCCTTGTCTATAAAATGGGGATAAAGTAGTACCTTCCTCATAGGGCTGTCCTAAGGATGAAATGAGATAATCCAAGTAAAGTACTTAACACAGTGCTCAGAATGTTGTGAATAATTAGGAAAGAGTGGCTATTATGAGCATAGGTCTCCTTTTTGTTGCTGTCATGATTTCATTGTCATTGTCACTGATACTTCATTTCAGTCTTACTTTCTTAGGGATCTCCTCCATTATGACACGTAGCTAACTACCTGCCCCTTGTAGAAGAAGGACCCCAGGTCATCATCTTTCATCCTAGACTTCTGCTCATATTGCCATCCTGCATTGCTCATTCTTTTATTCATGAACTCATTTGCCCTCAAAATTTGACTGTGTTCTCCATTCTGGACATTGGTCCATGTGTTATAGGAGAGAGGTGTTTACAAAGAACCGTAAAATAGGAATTCTGCCTTCACTTTCTGGCCCAGGAGGCCACGCATGCCTGTTTTGTCACTTCTCTCAGTTCATTGTAATTGTTTGTTTGGAGGGATTGTAGAATCACAGAGGAAAGAGAGAATTAGCTCTTACTCTATGGATTAGGCCTCTTTTGGTTATAAGTGCCAGAAAGTGAAATCACCTAACTTAATCAAAGAGGAGCTTTTTATTAGAATGATACAGAATTATCGTTGTAGAATATAAGCAGGACTTTACTAACCAAGCTGTAAGAAGGAGAGAGATGCGCTAGGCCTTAGAAACATCCAGAGTATCTCTTATCTCTTTTCCCTCTAGATGGTAAATGTTAAAGATACAGGAATTAATTCATTGTTACTTTTAATTTGCTGTTGTTTTAAGTGTTACATTCATATATATTTTTGCATGTAGCTCTCACAGTCAATTTCTGAGGAAGCTGAAATTTGGAGAAGTCTAGAGAGCTGGTATTCAAGTCCAGGTTTCTAACTGGCATTTATACCACATTGCCATCCAGGATTAATATTTTCTTTCACCAACTGTGATGCTGTATTGAGTATTACTACATACTGTTTTGTGACTTTAGAAATAACTTGTGAGAGAGGGGTATGTGTGTTATTTTTTTCTGAAGGGTAGAAATCGCAATTAATTGAAATTAAAATCTCTAAGGTTCTTGGGCCTTTACTAATTCAATTCAGTTTAAGGAATCATGAGATAATTTCATGATCTTGCCACTCTTTTGTCTTTTTTAGATCAGTGGTGAAAACCTTGATCCTAGCAGGATGTAAGCAACTGAGCTAGCTGCAACATAATGTTTTATTTCTTTTATTTAATATTTTGTGGTGGGAGTGGGGCAGGGAATGATTTCAATGGGGCGTTGTGTTTTCATCCTCAGTGTGTCTCCAGCTAAAGGCAAACAGCTCTTTCTCAATCTTGTGGGCAGTCAGAGAGTGTATATAAATATTAACAACATATTTCAGTTTATTTCTGGTAGCTTTAAATTGGGCCAAGCTAGTGCAGATTTACATCCTGTTTATGTGAAGATTCCTAATGTCTTTTATTCTTTGCTGCATCAGGGGAGCGTTGTCTTCCTTTCTCCTTTTCTTTTTAAAGGAGTGTACATGCTGGTGAGGGACAACGTATGGTTGACTTTGGTTTCTTTTTCCTTATTAGTCATTCACTGCTTATCCCACTACTGAGTTCCACTCACTGATCCATTGAAACCCTTCTTGTCAAGGTCACTGGGGACCTTAAGTTGTAAATTTCTCTCTCTTAGCCTTACCATAGCCTTTTACTCTGCTGGTATTCTCTCCTCTTTTGTCCTCTGCAATGTTCCCTGGCTTCCCTCTTCCTCTTTAGTTACTTTCTAACCATCTTTTTAATGATACTCGTTCCTGGAGTGTTGGTCCTGGACCTCACTTGCTTTTCTTATTCTGCATATTATCCCCGAGTGATCTCATCTCCTCAAATATTTTTCACTTTTAAAATTTCCAGTATCATTCTCTCTGCTGAGCTCCAGACTTGCATATCTGACTACCTAAGGATATACACCTTAAACTTAACATATCCAGATAAAAACCCAACATCTCTCCTTCTAGATTTCTTTTTTTTTTTTTTGAGATGGAGTTTCGTTCTTGTTGCCCAGGCTGGAGTGCAATGGTGCAATCTTGGCTCACCCAGCCTTCGCCTCCTGGGTTCAAGCGATTCTCCTGCCTCAGCCTCCCGAGTAGCTGGGATTACAGGCATGCGCCACCACGCCCAGCTAATTTTGTATTTTTAGTAGAGACGGGGTTTCTCCATGTTGGTCCAGTTCCCGACCTCAGGTGATCCGCCACCTCGGCCTCCCAAAGTGCTGGGATTACAGGCGTGAGCCACCGCACCCGGCGTCCTTCCAGATTTCTGGTTTCACTTTAATTCTTTCTCCCCCCACCTCTCTCAAGCATAAACCAAAGAGTGTCTGAGGCAGGTCTCAACCATTTAGGAAGTTTATTTTACCAAGGTTAAGGACGTAGCCATGACATAGACTCAGGTCCTTATGAAATGTGCCCACACTGGTCAGGGCACAGCTTGTTTATTTTTATTTTGAATTTCATACATTTTAGGGAGACATGAGACATCAACCAATATATGTAAAATATACATTGGTTTCATCCCTAAAGGTGGGGCAAGTCGAAGCGAGGAGGGGCTTCCAGGTCATAGATAGAGACAAACAGTTGCATTCTTTTGAGTTTCTGATTAGCCTTTCCAAAGGAAGCAATCAGATACAAATTTATCTCAGTGACCAGAGACATGACGTTGAGTTCTGTCTGTTCTTTGTCCACAAGGAATTTCCGTGTGGACAAACCGTGAGGGAGGTATGTAGCTTTTTAAAAAAATCTTAGTAGCTATTTTTTTAAGGAATAGAACAGGAAGCAGGTTTGCCCTAAGCCGTTCCCAGCTTGACTTTTCCCTTTGTCTTAGTGATTTTGGGGTCCCAAGATTTATTTTGCTTTCACACAGGAAAGGTTAACCATTCTCCTCAGTGTTGCTCAAGCCAGAATTTCAGACAAAGGAAACCTGAACCTTCCCCTCTCTTTAGAATTGTACCATTACCTCAGCTAGTTCTATTTTCTAATTCGATTTTTCCAGCAGTGTTGTGAGTCTCTTAGAACAGTTATTAATTAATAGTTTCGCTTTGCAGGTGGGGATACTTGGAGAAGTTGGGAGAGTTTTTTCATAATGAAAGATGTAGGAAGTGTCAGTGCTGGGAAAGAATGGAAATCTGTTGTTTCTTACGTGTTATTTAAGAAGGAGAAACAAACAAAAAACCAAGTGAACTAAAAGAGAAAAGTTGATGTCCTCCTGGTAGTAAGAATGTAAAGGAATCAGCTTTCACAACACCTCGGTTTTTGAGATGCCAAGTTTCATTTTTCACTATTTTATGTATTTCCTCTTCACTGTTAGAGAGGTGTTGGATCTTCCCTCTCCCCACTCAGAGCCACAGCTGCTGTTCTTTGAACAGCTATATTGAGGTATAATTCACTGCTACACAATTCACCTATTGAAAGTATACAATTCAGTGGTTTTTAGTATATTCATAGAGTTTTGCAACCGTCACCACTATCTGGTTCCAGCAAGTTTATGTCCTCCCTAAAACAAATCCCATATACTTTATCAGTCAGTTCCCACCCACCCCCAGCCTGAGTAACCACTAATATATTTTGTGTCTCTATAAATTTGCCTATCCTGAATATTTTATATTACCATAATCATATAATATATGGTCTTCTGTGACTTTTTTTCACTTACCATAGTAATTTCAAGGTTCATTCCGATTGTACCATGTATCAGTACTTTATTCCTTTTTATGGCCAAATAATATTCCATTGTATGAATATACTGCATTTTATTTATCCATTTATCAGTTGATGGATATTTGGATTGTTTCTACCTTTGAGTTTTTATGCATAACACTGCTAAGGACATTTGTGTACAAGATTTTATGTGCACGTATGTTTTCATTTCTCTTTGGTATAGAGCTAGGAATGGAATCACTGGCTCCATATGGTAACTATGCTTAATGTCCCAAGGAACTGCCAAAGTGTTTTCCGAAGCGGCTGTACCATTTTACATTCCCACTGGCACCGTATGAGAGTTCCAGTTTCTCTGCATCCTTACTCATACTTCTATTGCTTTGCTTTTTGATTATAGCCATCCTAGTGGACTGAAGTTCTAGCTCATTGTGATTTTGATTTGCATGTCTCTGATGGCTAATGATGTTAAGGATCTTTTTGTTTGCTTATTGGCCATTCATATATATTCTTTGGAGCAATGGATATTTAAATCCTTTGTCCATTTTTAACTTCAGTTGTCTTTTTATTACGAATGTAAGATTTTAGATTTGTCTTTTATCAGATTAATGATTTACAGATATTTTCTCTCATTTTGTGTATTGCCTTTTTACTTTCTTGATGGTATCATTTGAAGCACAAACATTTTAAATTTTGGTGTGAGAGCTGTGGGTTTTATTAAATAACATGACACCATTGTGCTTTGGTAAGGTGGAAGAGAGCTTTCCTCCCATTAAAATGGCTGGAGGTCTCAAAATAGGTAGAGCTGCAAGTGGAGTGTCACCACTTGTGATCTGTCTCCTAGCTACTATTACATCTCCTTTCCTTCCTCCCTGTGTAGCCTGTCCTGTGGCTGTGATGGCCACACTATAGGAACAGGCCTGTTTTGGCTTTGAGCCTCCAGGAGTGGCAGAAGCTGGAACTGTGTCAGCATTTTATTAAGAGATGGCTATTTCCAAGATGTTAATAGATACTGTGAATCTCATCTTACACCTCTATTCTCTACTGGGTTTTTTTTTCCTAAATGTAGCACTGCTCCTGGCTGCTGAGCAGCTCTTGTCCTTGACTGACAGGCAAGGTATGCAGTTGTGGAACTCATCGGCTCTGCAGATAACCAGATAACAGCACCCCTAACAAGAGGAGCCACTTTTCCATTAAAACTTTGCTGCTGGTTCACAATCCTGTATCTAGAACTTCATGCCACTGGGACATTAGACACCAGTGTACCTCAGGCATCTGAATGTCATGGATCAATATGATTTCAAACCATGTTTTGGATACCCCAACATTTACGTTAACATACATTAAGTTTTAATTTTCTTCAGTAAGGACATTTGGCAACATAACTGCCATTCATGGCAGAAAATAACTAAGATTTTCCTATCAAGAGAGTACAAAAGATGTAATGTTAAATAAATTTACCTTTGTGAAAAGTCCATATATTATTCATACTTTGCTATCCACCACTCAAAAACATATTAAATCTGTAGATTCATATTTGAGAACCACAGTCTTACCTACCTAGAATAAATCTTTGTTGGAAAAGGAGAACTTTCACTTAATCAGGTATTTACTGATTAAGTTACTGATCTGTATGTTGCCAGATACCAGTTTTCTACGGCTTATTTCCCTGCACCACATTAAGTGTTTCAGTTGGTATGTTTAGACACATGTTTCTGTATCTTGTATGTATCTCTGCTAATATTTGAGTAGTTCTTCAATAACACAGATGAGAAAGAAGAATTATTTTAGATATACGTGAGTATAAATATGAATTTGACCTTTAAAGGATTACAAAGAATCATCAATCAAAAGGTAGAATGACTTCTATTTATAAATACAATGTGTAACGTCTGGATTATGTATGTATATTCTAGGCTGGGAGTACTACATAAATTCTATTGATTTTGTCTCATCCGAATTACAGTGTCAAATAGATATTATGGTTTTACCAGAAGATAGTTATGGGCTGTCACATTGGCACATTAATTACAATAATTGGGCAGTAAAGAAGCCGTAGAATAGATAATGTGCTGTACGTTTTGATGAGATTGTAGTTATAACCCCTTATTTATGGTAATAAAACCCTGTTAATTGACACTGCTGACAAGCTCTTTTGCTTTCCTTTTCAACTTTCCAAGTTGGTTTATCAGTATATTTAGGAATTACAAGCTGAGAGCCACAAAATATACAATAAAGCTCACATTGCAAAATTTTCTGTACTTGTTCATCCTATATGTGTTAAATTCATTCAACAGTATTTGCTAATTATTGTTCTAAGTGCTCCTAAGTATTCAGAGATGTATAAAGCAGTGCCTACTCTGAAAGATTAATAATGGAGAAGTGAGGTAAAATACCTATATATAAAGAAATATGACCGACATTTATTGAGCCACATATGTGAGGCTCACATATAAGTTCCTTAAAAGCAGGACAAAATGGTATACAGGTTCAGAGGAGGAAAAGATGATTCCAGGCCTATGTGATCATTGAAACTGTAAGTCTCAGTGGTAGAGTAATTACTTTGCATCTCTGACATAAATCTTTGTGCTACTTCTAAAGATACATCTACATTCTAGAACTGTAGTGAGAGGTAGGTGGCTAAATGTACTGACATGGAAATCAACTTTTGTTCTAGGCCTAGCTGCACTGCAACCTTATTTTGTGTCCTTGAGTATATAAAACTGATGTAATAATATGTGTCCAGCATATCTCACTATGATGAATGAGATAATGTGGATGCCTGAGCTTCTCCCTGTGGTGAAAGTCAGATTGCTAGGCAGGTGTATATATTTTTTTCAGGCAACTCGGGCCATGCGTTTGGATTGTAGTAAGCGCAGCTTTCCCTGACTAAATGGATTAATATGCTTATCAAAGTGCCTAATTTATTGCTGGGGAATAGCATATTCTGTGTTACATCTGAGCTGTTGTCTGAAATGCGTGAATTCCTTGGAGAAGCTGCCTATATGAATACATAGTAGTAGTATTGTAATCAGTGAGCTACGTTAAAGAGGCAACATATGTTTATTGAGATGCTGTTGCTGGTTTAGGGGCTTTAGAATTGGTTTTAAAATTCTTACATCATTTCCATTTTATAGCAGAGGAAACTGAGGCTTAGATAAGTTTTTAAGAGTTGCTTAAGATTATACAGTTGTTTGAATTCACATCTGCTGAAATCTAACGTTTATGCTGTTTACATTGTAGAGTGAGAGTGCTACTTTAGTTTGATGTTTTTCTTGCAGGTCACTGTAAGCCATTTATCTGCTTATATGTATGTGTCAATGTTATTTATTTGTTTATGTCACTAGGTTGCTTCTAGAATTGCTGGAGTTACTGTTTGACAAGTTTAATGCTGTAGCCACTGCACACTCTGTGGTCCTGGGATACCTGCAGGACACTGTAGTGACTCCACTGACTCAGCAGGAAGACATCAAACTGTATGACATGGCAGATGTATGGGTGAAGATCCAAGATGTTCTACAGGTAAGAGCCTTTTACAAAGGGTGTTGTCTTGATTCAGAGTAACAGTTTAGAATAACAACAGCAACAGCAACAAGAAGCCACCTAAAACATTACCTTGAGAGTCATAAACAGGGTGAGAAAGTAATGCTTGCATTTGAATGTGATGTTGCTGATGGCATTAACTTCTACCATCTTCAAAATACTTTTTAACAGGCTGTGTGCAGTAGCTCATGCCTGTAATCCCAGTACTTTGGGAGGCCAAGGCAGGTGGATCACCTGAGGTCAGGAGTCTGAGACCAGCCTGGCCAACATGGTGAAACCTTGTCTCTACTAAAAATACAAAGATTAGCTGGGTGTGATGGCGGGCACCTGTAATCCCAGTTACTCAGGAGGGTGAGGAAGGAGAATCGCTTGAACTTGGGAGGCAGAGGTTGCAGTGAGCCATTGTACCAGTGCACTCCAGCCTGGGAAATAGAGTGAGACTCCATCTAAATAAAAAAAAAAACCTTTTAACAGATTTCTTTTTTTTTTTTTCTGGCAGACTTTAAAAACAGAAGCATATTCTCAATATGTATAGTATCTGTCTTTCTGTTGTAGTATACTTTACTTCACTGGAATTAGTCATATATTAAGGTAAAAAATATTAAAATGTTCTTAAGCATTATTTTATAAACATGTATGTAGCTTAATTTTGTTGACTATTTCCTTAGAGTCAACTTTTGCATATATTGGGTTACATGACAGAACAAGAGCTTATTTTGAGAGATGAGAATAGATCTGTGAAGTATAAATGTATCACTTTGCTTGATTTGTTGAAGATTAGAGGAATGATATTACTCTCTGGTATGATGCTGCTGAAATGATATTTAGAAATTGTATTATATTTTTTCTCCATGTGTGAGCAAAATATATTTGATTTGGCCAGATGGAAATTAGAAATATAATTAAGAGTTAGCTGAAGCAAGTTTGACATAACGAAATAGAAGTAACTTAGTTAGATAGTATCTGCTAATATGAAAAAAAATAAGTATATGTAGGGAATTGGAAAACGTAACTGTGTAGGAATGAAATTACTTCCATGGCAAATAGGAGTCTTTGCAGAAAAAAGTAAATCATGAATGTAAATTATAGTCATTTTTAGAATGTAGGCATGTTCTTGGTGGATTGAATGATTGATTCCTGGTTTCTCATTCGTTAGACAACTTTTGGTACAGTGTATATGCTTTACTGGTGGTTCAGTAGAAATAATATTGGTTGAAACTACATTCTCTAGGTTCTTTTTACTGCTTTGTCAATTACCATGCCTGTAGTATGTACTTGGTGAATATTTGTGTATTGAATAAAATATCTTTATGGGTTGGAGGCTGGTTGTTTAACATTTTGCATCTTGATTTGCTCATCCATCCTATGTAAATAATGTGTGCCTTTCATATCCCTGTTTAAGTATGAAATAAGATAATAGATTTTAAAGCTGGATTAGAAATAATTAGAATTAAGGACTTCTGTTTTTCTTCTTGATGAAGTTACCTTTTGCTGTAATTAGGTAGTCAGCACAGTCAACTGAGAAAAAAGAACACACTAGGTGAGCTCTGCTTTCATCCCTGCATCTTCTTCGTGAATACTTTCCAGACTCTTAGCCTGTTGGTCAGATATGAAGCTGTGTACACCACAAGGCTTGGCAGAAAACAGCTACTGTGGGACTGTGAGCTGAATGAAGATTTTAGAAGTTGGAAGCTTCTCAGCAGTGTTGGAGCTCAGACCAGCCAGTGTGGGGAGAGCTTGCTGAACATACTGTGCTTTCAGCTGTGACCTCAGAAAGCTCACACCTTATGAGTAGGGCCATTCTAGGAGTAGAAGACAGGCTACTATAGATCTCATACAACAAAGCCCCAAACCAAGCCTCTATTTCAGCATCTTGATCCACCTGTAGATTTATTGTCTGATAGAAGAAAACTCTCTCTAAAGGAAGACAACATAATTCAGTTTCTCAATAACAAAGCACCCGCAATGTCTGGCATAGAATTATTATGCTTGTTAAAAAGCAGGAAAATGTGACTCTTAACCAGAATGAAAAAGTTGATAGAAATAAATATCTAAAATGAAAAACCCACCAGGAGTGGCTCATGCCTGTAATCTCAGCACTTTGGGAGGCCAAGGTAGGTGGATCATTTGAGGTCAGGAGTTCAAGACCAGCCTGGTGAAACCCTGTCTCTGCTAAAAATACAAAAAAATTAGCCAGGCGTGGTAGCAGGCGCCTGTAATCCCAGCTACTCAGGAAGCTGAGGCAGGAGAATTGGTTGAACCCAGGAGGTGGAGGTTGCAGTGAGCCGAGATTGTGCCTCTGCACTCCAGCCTGGGTGACAGTGTGAGACTCAATCTCAAATAAATAAATAAATAAATAAATAAATAAATAAATAATAAAATGAAAAATTCACCAGATGGATTTAGCTGAGATAACATACTGTAGCAGAAAGGATCAGTGAATTTGAAGATAGATCAATGTAAACCATCCAAATCAAAGCACAGAGAAAAAAATAGACAAAAGAAAAATGAACAAAGCTATAATATCTTCAAGGATATTATGCAGCTTAACAATTATGTGGTTTACAGGTACAGAAGGAGAGAGGACAGAAACATTGGGGTAGAAAAATATCAGGGGAGATAATGACTGAAAAGTTTTGAAATTTGTTGAGAAACATAAACGCACAGATGCAAGAAACGTAACAAATCCCAAGCAAGATAAACACAAAGAAAATCAACATACATGTGCACATTATGAAAACCAAAGAAAATAATCTTAAAAATAGCCAGAGGAAGAAAAACATATTGCCTACAAGCAAACAGTGATAAAAATTATCAGTGACATCTCATCAGAAACAATGCAAGCCAGAAGTCAATGTATGTCATTCCAAAAGTGTTGAAAAGAAACAAAAATTAATTGTCAATCTAGGATTTTGTATTACCAAAAATATTCTTTAAAATGAAGCTGAAATAGAGACATTTTCAAATGAACTAAAACTTAAAGAATTTGTCACCACTAGACTTACACTTAAATAAACGTTATAGAAAGTTTTTCGGCCAGGCGCGGTGGCTCCGGCCTGTAATCTCAGCACTTTGCGAGGCCGAGGCGGGTGGATCACGAGGTCAGGAGTCCAAGACCAGCCTGGCCAAGATGGTGAAACCCTGTCTCTACTAAAAATACAAAAAAATTAACCGGGTGTGGTGGCTGGCACCTGTAATCCCAGCTACTTCGGAAGCTGAGGCAGAGAATTGCTTGAACCCGGGAGGCAGACGTTGCAGTGAGCCGCGATCGCACCGCTGCACTCCAGCCTGGGCGGCGGGGCGAGACTCCATCTCAAAAAAAAAAAAAAAAATTTTTTTTCAAGCTGAAGGAAAATAATACCAGATGGTAACTTAGATCTGCAGAAAAAAGTAAATAGGGCCAGAAATGGCGAATATATGGACAAAAAAATAAAATGCTTCCCCCCTCCGCATTTCTTGATTTATTTTTATTTAAAGAATTTTTAAAATTTCTGTCTAAGTCAAAAACAATCATGGTATATGTGGGTTTTATAATATATTTTGGAAGGCAGTATATGACAATAATTACACAAAAGATGGGAGTAAATGATACCATGCTGTTGTGAATTTCTTATATAATACATGAAGTGGTATAATGTTTAGGGTAGCCTATGATAAGTTCAGGATGCCTATTTCAATCCCTGGAGCAAACATTAAAATTCTGAGATAGATACATAGCTAAGAAGCCAGTAGAGGGGATAAAATTGAACAGTGAATTTATTTTTGATTAATTCAGAGGAAAGGAAAGGAGGAAAAAGAACAAGGAAGAAAGAAACAATAAAAAAGCAAAGATAGGATGAATAGAACCCAAAAGCAAGGTGATAGACTTAGCACCAACCATATCAATAATTACATTAGATATAAATTGACAAGATACTCCAGTTGAAAGACAGAGATCATACTGGATTTAAAAAAAACCAAGACCCAACCATGCTGTTTCAAGAGATGCATTTTATGATATTTTATTACTTTAAAAAATTTTAAATAATTTTAAAATTGTAGAAAAGTTGTGAGAATAAGAATAGTACAAAGAGCCATATACCTCTTTATTTGGATTCAGCTGTTCTTAACATTTTACCACTTTTTTCCTGTTTTCTCTGTGTATATATGGACACACACATGCATTTCTCTTTGAAAAATTGACAGCAAGTTATATACTCTACTGTCTATATTCTTGTTTTGTCAATGGACCCAGTAATGTTCTATACTGCAGTATTTTTGCCCCTCCTGTAGAGAAACCAGTTTAGGATCAGGTATTTCATTTAGTTGTCTTTAAACTTGAATATTTATAGTCTTTTTTTTTTCTCTTTTATGGTAGTAGTACTTTTGAAAAATATGTATCTCTCCCCTTTTAATGCAAGTTTGTCATTTTGGGTTTAAAAGATACACTTTAAACATAAGATTAAACATATAAGAATAGAAAGAGATATACCATGAAATACTAATAAAAATAGCTAGTATTACACAAATACATCAGACATTATGAGAATATATAAATGTAATTATTTGTATTATAGTACTTAGACATTTAGAACTTGAATACATCAAGGCCTAGAAAGTATGTTATGGACTATGTAATTTTACTTATGGCAAGGTCATAAAATAGTTTCTGAATAACTTTATGACCCCCCTATCTTTGGCTTTTACTTATGTTCTAAACTGAAAACAATTATTAAATCTGTTAGAATCCTATTTAGAATACTACCATGAGGAATTAGCTGTGATTATGAACAAAGTAAGATATCATGTCTTCCCTAACTCTGCTTACTTTGTAATTGTCAGATGTATATAATTCCTGTACAACTGAAAACGAAACCCATTATTTCATGATAAAAATGATTGTAATGAACTAAGCAACTTTAAATTCCGTCAGAAATTAACAGGTGAAATTTACAGATTAAAAATAGGTATTTCTGTTTTATTAAATGAGTTATACGTTTCATACATATAGTTTAAAATGAGTGATTTGGGGATTCTGTCTAAGTTATGGAATGAGTTAGTTGTTTATTTAAACAGCTTTATTGAAATATAATTTACATGCTCTAAAGTTTACCTATTTAAAGTATAGAGTTCAGTGGTTTTGTAGTATGTTTATGGAGTTGTACAACCATCACAATCATATCATTTTAGAACATTTTCATCTATGCCAAAGTAAATCTTGTATCTATTAGCAGTCACTCCTCATATCCCACTTTCCTCTAGGCCTAGCCTGGGGGTACCGATCTACTTTTTGGAAATGACTTATTTTTATCGTGGATCCATGATCTTTATTTTGTTATTTTTCTAAAATAAGGATGCTTGAAATTTTATAGTTTAAGAGAAAGTAGACAAGATGAATTTAAGACACTAAAAGAGGTATCAATTATGTGTTATATCTGTCAGAAACTTTTAGTCTCCAAATTAATTATACACTTGGCAGTGCTGTTGCTATTCCATGTTAATGCATACATGTACCAATGGCATAAGCTATTTGACAAGGAACATAGAACTGAAACTGTTCTAGTGAAAGGTGAGAGGTCTGACATAGAAATAACATTTCATTTCATGTGTTTTGTTTAATTGCTCTGAGGCCAAGATATGGCAGTGTTCTTTGCATTTTTGCTTGCTTTCTGTTTCCCCATTTTTCTTCTCCTCTTTAACTATCTACTTTTCTGCCCTTTTTCTTAAGCATGTTGTGGAAGAATAGCCTTAGTCATGACTTGAGTTAATCTGTTGTTGATTGTTTCTTAACTGTCTACTCATCTTTATTATTGTCCTATAAATTTGAGCACAGAGCATTTTTGAATAAGAGGTTCATATAAATATTTTAAATGGTAATTGCTATGCAATCAAAATTGTTATGTAACTTTTAAATTATTTTTAGGTTTCCATGTTTTCTAGTTCTCTCAGAATTCTTTCAGGTTATACAGTACTGAGTAATATTAGGCTATATACCTATCAATAAACTGGATGGCCAATGGCACAGACACACAGATGGACTAATGCTGCTGAATGTAAGAAGAGTAGTAGATGTAATATGTAATGTTATTATTCTGAGACATGTTGAATGGCCCAAGAAAGGCTTTGGAGATTGATGATGAGTTGATCCTTGGAGGATTGGCAGAGGTAGAGGTGATGGGAAATGGCACTCCAGGTAGGTGGAAAGGCTAATGAGATAATATTTGCAAGCGGCAAAAAAGGAAAGAATAGACAAGGATATTCAGGGATAGGTAAGAAGAAGAGTGTAGCCTAACTGAAGGTTTACTTTGTGGATCTGACTATAAGCTTGGTTAGGTAGATTTGGGTGCAGGTTGTGAAAAGCTGTTAGGGTTATCTAAGTGGTTTGTGATTTATCTTTAGAGTAATAGTTTCTGAACCTGGTTACACATTTGACTTATCTAGGGATTGATTCTTAGCTCCATCCTACACCCTATGAATGACAGTTGCTGTGGATAAGGACTACATTCTGTTTTTTAGCACCTAAGGTGATTCTGATATATTTGTTTAGGATCTTGTATTTGGAAGTCATTGTGTTGGGTAAGTGATTCTCAATGTATATCTCTTGGACCATCATCAGCATTATATGGGAACATATTAAAAAATGCAAATTTTTATCCCCACCTTTGATTGACTGAAACAAGAACTCTGGGGGCGGGACCTTCAGGTGATCCTTAGGCACACTCAAGTTTGTGGACCTTTGCTGTAGGTAATATGGGACCTTTGGAGATTTGTATTGGAATGTGATGAGATGAAGGAAGATTAGTGTAGTACTAATGAAAAGGACTGAGTGAAAAGGACTGAGTAGAGAGGGTGGAGACTAAGGCAGGCAAACTATTTTGTAGGCAATGGAGAGTCTATGCATAAATTACTTGAGGTATTGTTTAATAGTGAAGTAAACAAGACAGGCTTTGGTGTATGGTCAAGGAATACAAAGAAGGGAGAAGATTTCTAAACCTTTTCAGAGTCTTTTAGAAAATCTGTAAGATGATATGGTCCATCTGCCAGCCTAGTTTCCAATATGACAGATATTTTAATGATGGTTTAGTGTTATATTATTGTGATCAACTATGTGCTGAGTACTGGGGAACAGAAAAAAATACATTGAACGCAGGAGAGCCCTGGCTAGGAAATATTTAATGTTCACTTATATGGAGGGTTTAGGACGAAAATTTTTGGTTAAGTTTCTATGTACAGTTTTACACATGGGGCCGATTTAGTTTTCATATACTTGTTGGAGGAATGTTCTTTAGGTTAGAAATCATTCCTGGAGAACAAAATAATTGAACAGAATACTAGAAGCCTTTAGTTAAGTATGTAACAGCATGAATGAAGGTGATGGGATATTATGATGAATAGAGTTATAAGTGTTTAGAGTTCAAATTTCTGCATTTCTTTGAATGGAAAACATTTCCTGCTGAAAAGTTGAAATGTTCCTTATATATTAAATTCTTTGTATAGTAAGTTAATTCTTGGAGGAGAGAATAATTTTTGATCTTTTAATGACTTCAACAGTTTTTTCCCACTGGAACTTGGGCTTCCCCTAGCAGCCAGAACCCATCCTTTAGTTGGAAGGCTCATTTGTCTCAGTGTGTTTGTCTGAAGACAGACAGTGAGGAGACAAGGCTATAGCTGTGATAGTAACGGGGTGTCATAGTTTTTCCCTGGTGTCAGCCCTGTGACCACACACCATTGCACTCCTTTTTCAGTTTTACACTCTTTTTGAAACTGTGATAATAGAAATACATGTTTTTGCCCTTTTGAGCAGCAGCAGCACCTTCCAAAATGACACCTGCTTGGTGACAAGTGTGTCATATTGTTGGCTGTGTGTCTTTTTTTCCTTTTGCTTTTATTTTTTATTATACTTTAAGTTCTAGGATACATGTGCACAATGTGCAGGTTTGTTATGTATGTATACATGTGCCATGTTGATGTGCTGCACCCATTAACTTGTCATTTACATTAGGTATATCTCCTAATGCTATCCCTCCCCCCTCCCCCTACCCACAACAGGCCCCAGTGTGTGATGTTCCCCTTCCTGTGTCCAAGTGTTTTCATTTTTCAGTTCTCGCCTATGAGTGAGAACATGTGGTGTTTGGTTTTTTGTCCTTGCGATAGTTTGCTGAGAATGATGGTTTCCACCTTCATCCATGTCCCTACAAAGGACATGAACTCATCCTTTTTTATGGCTGCATAGTATTCCTGGGTGTATATGTGCCATATTTTCTTAATCCAGTCTAACATTGATGGACATTTGGGTTGGTTCCAAGTCTTTGCTATTGTGAATAGTGCTGCAGTAAACTTATGTGTGCATGTGTCTTTATAGCAGCATGATTCATAATCCTTGGGTATATCCCCAGTAATGGGATGGCTGGGTCAAATGGTATTTCTAGTTCTAGATCCTTGAGGAATCACTACACTGTCTTCCACAATGGTTGAACTAGTTTACAGTCCCACCAACAGTGTAAAAGTGTTCCTATTTCTCCATATCTTCTCCAGCACCTGTTGTTTCCTGACTTTTTAATGATCGCCATTCTAACTGGTGTGAGATGGTATCTCATTGTGGTTTTGATTTGCATTTCTCTAATGGCCAGTGATGATGAGCATTTATTCATGTGTCTGTTGGCTGCATAAATGTCTTATTTTGTAAAGTGTCTGTTCATATCCTTTGCCAACTGTTTGATGGGGTTGTTTGATTTTTTCTTGTAAACTGTTTAAGTTCTTTGTAGATTCTGGATATTAGCCCTTTGTCAGATGAGTAGATTGCAAAAATTTTCTCCCATTCTGTATGTTACCTGTTCACTGTGATGGTAGTTTCTTTTGCTGTGCAGAAGCTCTTTAGTTTAATTAGATCCCATTTGTCAATTTTGGCTTTTGTTGCCATTGCTTTTGGTATTTTGGACATGAAGTCCTTGCCCATGCCTATGTCTTGAATGGTATTGCCTAGGTTTTCTTCTAGGGTTTTTATGGTTTTAGGTCTAACATTTAAGTCTTTAATCCATCTCAAATTAATTTGTGTATAAGGTGTAAGGAAGGGATCCAGTTTCAGCTTTCTACATATGGCCAGCCAGTTTTCCCAGCATCATTTATTAAATAGGGAATCCTTTCCCCATTTCTTGTTTTTGTCAGATTTGTCCAAGATCAGATGGTGGTAAATGTGTGGTATTATTTCTGAGGGCTCTGTTCTGTTCCATTGGTTTATATCACTGTTTTGGTACCAGTGCCATGCTGTTTTGGTTACTGTAGCCTTGTAGTATAGTTTGAAGTCAGGTAGCATGATGCCTCCAGCTTCGTTGTTTTGGCTTAGGATTGACTTCACAATGCGGGCTCTTTTTTTGGTTCCATATGAACTTTAAAGTAGTTTTTTCCAATTCTGTGAAGAAAGTCATTGGTAGCTTGATGGGGATGGCATTGAATCTATAAATTACCTTGGGCAGTATGGCCATTTTCACAATATTGATTCTTCCTATCCATGGGCATGAAATGTTCTTCCATTTGTTTGTGTCCTCTTTAATTTCACTGAGCAGTGGTTTGTAGTTCTCCTCAAAGAGGTCCTTCACATTCCTTGTAAGTTGGATTCCTACGTATTTTATTCTCTTTGAAGCAATTGTGAATGGGAGTTCACTAATGACTTGGCTCTCTGTTTGTCTGTTATTGGTGTATAAGAATGCTTGTGATTTTTGTACATTAATTTTGTATCCTGAGACTTTGCTGAAGTTGCTTATCAGCTCAAGGAGATTTTGGGCTGAGATGATGGGGTTTTCTAAATATACAATCATGTCATCTGGAAACAGGGACAATTTTACTTCCTCTTTTCCTAATTGAATACCCTTTATTTCTTTCTCTTGCCTGATTGCCCTGGCCAGAACTTCCAACACTATGTTGAATAGGAGTGGTGAGAGAGCGCATCCCTGCCTTGTGCCAGTTTTCAAAGGGAATGCTTCCAGTTTTTGCCCATTCAGTATGATATTGGCTGTGGGTTTTTCATAAATAGCTCTTATTATTTTGAGATACGTCCCATCAATACCTATTTTATTGAGAATTTTTGGCACGTAGGGCTGTTGAATTTTGTCAAAGGCCTTTTCTGCATCTACTGAAATAATCATGTGGTTTTTGTCTTTGGTTCTGTTTATATGTTGGATTACATTTATTGATTTGCGTATGTTGAACCAACCTTGCATCCCAGGGATGAAGCCCATTTGATCGTGGTGCATAAGCTTTTTGATGTGCTGCTGGATTCGGTTTGCCAGTATTTTATTGAGGATTTTTGCATCAGTGTTCATCAGGGATATTGGTCTAAAATTCTCTTTTTTTGTTGTGTCTCTGCCAGGCTTTGGTATCAGGATGATGTTGGCCTCATAAAATGAGTTAGGGAGGATTCCCTCTTTTTCTGTTGATTGCAGTAGTTTCAGAAGGAATGGTACCAGCTCCTCCTTGTACCTCTGGTAGAATTCGGCTGTGAATCTGTCTGGTCCTGGACTTTTTTTTGGTTGGTAAGCTATTAATTATTGCCTCAATTTCAGAGCCTGTTATCGTTCTATTCAGAGATTCAACTTCTTCCTGGTTTAGTCTTGGGAGGGTGTGTGTGTCCCGGAATTTATCCATTTCTTCTAGATTTTCTAGTTTATTTGCGTAGAGGTGTTTATAGTATTCTCTGATGGTAGTTTGTATTTCTGTGGGATTGGTGGTGATATTCCCGTTGTCATTTTTTATTGCGTCTATTTGATTCTTCTCTCTTTTCTTCTTTATTAGTCTTGCTAGCAGTCTATCAATTTTGTTAATCTTTTCAAAAAACCAGCTCCTGGATTCATTGATTTTTTTTGAAGGGTTTTTTTGTGTCTCTGTCTCCTCCAGTTCTGCTCTGATCTTAGTTATTTCTTGCCTTCTGCTAGCTTTTGAATTTGTTTGCCCTTGCTTCTCTAGTTCTTTTAATTGTGATGTTTGAGTGTCATTTTCAGATCTTTCCTGCTTTCTCTTGTGGGCATTTAGTGCTATAAATTTCCCTCTACACACTGCTTTAAATGTGTCCCAGAGATTCTGGTATGTTGTATCTTTGTTCTCATTGGTTTCAAAGAACATCTTTATGTCTGCCTTCATTTCGTTATGTACCCAGTAGTCATTCATGAGCAGATTGTTAAGTTTCCATGTAGTTGAATGGTTTTGAGTGAGTTTCTTAATCCTGAGTTCTAGTTTGATTGCACTGTGGTCTGAGAGACAGTTTGTTATAATTTCTGTTCTTTTACATTTGCTGAGGAGTGCTTTACTTCCAACTATGTGGTCAATTTTGGAATAAGTGCAATGTGGTACTGAGAAGAATGTATATTCTGTTGCTTTGGGGTGGAGAGTTCTGTAGATGTCTATTAGGTCCACTTGGTGCAGAGCTGAGTTCAATTCCTGGATATCCTTGTTAACTTTCTGTCTTGTTGGTATGTGTACTGTTGACAGTGGGGTGTTAAAGTCTCCCATTATTTTTTTGTGGGTGTCTAAGTCTCTTTGTCGGTCTCTAAGGACTTGCTTTATGAATCTGGGTGCTCCTGTATTGAGTGCATATATATTTAGGATAGTTAACTCTTCTTGTTGAATTGATCCCTTTACCATTATGTAATGGCCTTCTTTGTCTCTTTTGATCTTTGTTGGTTTAAAGTGTGTTTTATCAGAGACTAGGATTGCAACCCCTGCCTTTTTTTGTTTTCCATTTGCTTGGTAGATCTTCCTCCATCCCTTTATTTTGAGGGTATAAGTGTCTCTGCACATGAGATGGGTCTCCTGAATACAGTGCACTGATGGATCTTGACTCTTTATCCAGTTTTCCAGTCTGTGTCTTTTAATTGGAGCATTTAGCCCATTTACATTTAAGGTTAATATTGTTATATGTGAATTTGATCCTGTCATTATGATATTAGCTGGTTATTTTGCTCATTAGTTGATGCAGTTTCTTCCTAGCATCAGTGATCTTTACAATTTGGCATATTTTTGCAGTGTCTGGTACTGGTTGTTCCTTTCCATGTTTAGTGCTTCCTTGTAGGAGCTCTTGTAGGGCAGGCCTGGTGGTGACAGTATCTCTCAGCATTTGCTTGTGTATAAAGGATTTTATTTCTCCTTCACTTATGAAACTTAGTTTGGCTGGATATGAAATTCTGAGTTGAAAATTCTTTTCTTTAAGAATGTTGAATATTGGCCCCCCACTCTCTTTTAGCTTGTAGAGTTTCTTCCCAGAGATCTGCTGTTAGTCTGATGGGCTTCCCTTTGTGGGTAGCCTGACCTTTCTGTCTGGCTACCCTTAACATTTTTTCCTTCATGTCAGCTTTGGTGAATCTGACAATTATGTGTCTTGGAGTTGCTCTTCTTGAGGAGTATCTTTGTGGCGTTCTCTGTATTTCCTGAATTTGGATGTTGGTGTGCCTTTCTAGGTTGAGGACATTCTCCTGGATAACATCCTGCAGTGTTTTCCAACTTGGTTCCATTCTCCCCCTCACTTTCAGGTATACCAATCACATGTAGATTTGGTCTTTTCACGTATTCCCATATTTCTTGGATGCTTTGTTTGTTTCTTTTTATTCTTTTTTCTCTAAACTTCTCTTCTTGCTTCATTTCATTCATTTCATCTTCAATCACTGATACTCTTTCTTCCAGTTGATCGAATCAGCTACTGAAGCTTGTGCATTAATCACATCATTCTTGTGCCACGGTTTTCAGCTCCATCATGTCATTTAAGGACTTGCCTACACTGGTTATTCTAGTTAGCCATTTGTCTGATCTGTTTTCAAGGTTTTTAGCTTCTTTGCGATGGGTTCGAACTTCCTCCTTTAGCTCGGAGAAGTTTGATGGTCTGAAGCCTTCTTCTCTGAGTTCTTCCAAATCATTCTCTGTCCAGCTTTGTTCCACTGCTGGCGAGGAGCTGCGTTCCTTTGGAGGGCGAGAGGTGCTCTGATTTTTAGAATTTTCAGCTTTTCTGCTCTGTTTTTTCCCCATCTTTGTGGTTTTATCTACCTTTGGTCTTTGATGATGGTGACGTACAGATGGGGTTTTCGTGTGGATGTCCTTTCTGTTTGTTAGTTTTCCTTGTAACAGTCAGGACCCTCAGCTGCAGGTCTGTTGGCGTGTGCTGGAGGTCCACTCTAGACCCTGTTTGCCTGGGTATCAGCAGCGGAGGCTGCATAACAGTAAATATTGCTGAACAGCACATGTTGCTGCCTGATCTCTCCTCTGGAAGTTTTGTCTCAGAGGTGTACTGTGCCGTGTGAGGTGTCAGTCTGTCCCTTCTGGAGGGTGCCTCCTAGTTAGGCTACTCGGAGGTCAGGGACCCACTTGAGGAGGCAGTCTGTCCGTTCTCAGATCTTAAACTCCTTGCTGGGAGAACCACTACTCTCTTCAAAGCTGTCAGACGGGACATTTAAGTTTGTAGAGGTTTCTGCTGTGTTTTGTTTGGCTGTGCCCTGCCCCCAGAGGTGGAGTCTACAGAGGCAGGCAGGCCTTCTTGAGCTGCGGTGTGCTCCACCCAGTTTGAGCTTCCTGGCTGCTTTGTTTACCTACTCAAGCCTCAGCAATGATGGACGCCCCTCCCCCAGCCTCGCTCCCCCCTTGCAATTCGATCTCAGACTGCTGTGGTAGCAATGAGCGAGGCTCTGTGGTCGTGGGACCCTCTGAGCCATGCATGGGATATAATCTCCTGGTGTGCTGTTTGCTAAGACCCTTGGAAAAGCACAGTATTAGGGTGGGAGTGACCCTGTTTTCCAGATGCCGTCTGTCACAGCTTCGCTTGGCTGGGAAATTGAATTCCCTGACCCCTTGTGCTTCCCGGGTGAGGCAGTGCCTCACCCTGCTTTGGCTCACGCTCAGTGTGCTGCACCCACTGTCCTGCACCCCCTGTCTGACAAGCCCCAGTGAGATGAACCCGGTACCTCAGTTGGAAATGCAGAAATCACCCGTCTTCTGCATCCCTCACACTGGGAGCTGTAGACTGGAGCTGTTGCTATTCGGCCTTCTTGGAACTGCCCCTGGCTGTGTGTTTTCAAGTGTGTAAAAGACTGAGGTACACTAGAAACACAAAATATTTAGTCTTGTTGAATTCTGTATAGCAAAGGAAGAGGATCAGTTTCAACAAACCCATCCTCCAGATGTTTTGATTCTGTAAAAAATAATAATTTTTTTTTCACATCTCATTTCAAAACAAAACTGCCTATTTAGCCATTGTTGACTTAAATGTGTAACCCCTTGGCATGCTAAGCAGTGTCTACAGATGGGGACAGTGGGTTCTGATTATACGGTTTACCACTATTAGTGACACCTAGAACAAGTCACTTTACTTTTTTTAGTGCCTTGATTTCTTTTTCTGGAGATTAACGGAGACAGATTGTAAAATCATTTTACTTTTGTTCACTGCTGTATAAATGTTTAAATAGTGATAAAATTAACCT
Source organism: Theropithecus gelada (assembly GCF_003255815.1). Classification (NCBI taxonomy): domain Eukaryota; kingdom Metazoa; phylum Chordata; class Mammalia; order Primates; family Cercopithecidae; genus Theropithecus; species Theropithecus gelada. Next base: position 157,819,014 of record NC_037670.1, read on the forward strand.
CTTGCGGAGAGAGCTTGACGTTTGCTGTCAGGTAAGAGAATCCACCAAATTATTAGCACTGATCCTTGACCTGGAGTGGATTTTCAAGGAGACACATGCAATTTCTATTTTGAATCCACGTCTGAAACTAAGTTATTCTTAGGTTTTGTCGAATTTGATATTTTGGTTAGCTGAAGATTCTATACCAAAGTAAAACTAGCCTACTTTAGTATTTCAGGCCAGAAAACGTATGAGAAATTTCTTGCAGAAATAGTTTTTCTTTATTTCTAAGCCTGTAAAACTTTTTGATAACCTCTATTTTGGGTGGCATCATGAAGTCATGTTGTTGGCCAGGCCATTGAGTCTCCACAAAAGTGCTTGCTCCTAGAATATTTCTTCTGTCTTGTCAATGGATAGTATGCTGCCAAGTGAACAGAATATAATTAACATTTGCAAGTTAAATTAAAAATCTTCTAAATTCGAGTTTGTTTCTATAGCACCAGGACTCTCCCTGTGTTGTTTTATGTTCACTACTAATTCTTCAAGCAGGAACTGATGAGCAGCCAGGGAGATTCCTCTGGCTTCTAGTACAGACGTAGCAGATGCCCACATCAGAGTGCTAGGGTGTCTAATGCCTAGTGAAGTGTGATGTCAGTGTCGTGGACATCTTAATACACTATGGCAAACTTTAGAAAATAGTAGCTTTGCTGGGGATACCCCAGAATAGGTTGATCTGGTAGGAAGGCTATTCTCCTTAAATTTTCACATACCCAGGATGGGCCTGCTCGGGCCTCATTATGTCTTGGTCTAGAGAACACAAGTGTAGAAATGGCAGCTCTTCCTTCTCCCTCACTGCCTCCAAAGCTTATCTGTCTGGTTTTGTCTGCTATTTTAGAGGGTGAACTGTTGAAAGCCAAGTGTCCGTCAGACTCATGCTGCCATTGCTTCTTTAAGTGTCCTCATCAAGATTTGGTGCACTTGGGCCAAGGCAAGAGTGTTGCTGGGAACCAAGAGGCCATAATAAGTAGTGGTGATTAATAGCATGAAGTGAAATAGTATGATGTAGAAAGTATCATTCTGTGATTTGAGTGAAATTATAGCTACTGGCATGATCTTCACTGACATATTGCTCTTGCCTACTTGAGAAGGTTTTGGAGCAACAATAATTACATTTTCCTGAATTGGTCTTCTTTTTTTTTTTAAGCATATTTTTTAAAAAAACGTATTCTGATTGTGGAAGCAATGAGTATGTCTTAATCCTTGCGTATAGCGATAGTTCTTCTGAATTTTTTTTTTTTTTTTGTATAGCAAATTCTTCAGAAACTTGGTGGTTTAAGACATCAACCGTTTTATTTCTCATAGTTTTGTGAGTCAGGAATTCGTGAAGGCTCCGATGCACGGTGCTTCTACTTGACATGGCATTGGCTAAGAACCTTCACTTGGCTGCGCATCTGCAGCATGGACTGGTTAGGAGGTCCAAGAAGACTTTATTATGTATCTGGCACCATCATTTTTCTCCACGTGGCTTCTGTTTCACCACATGACCTTGCAGCAGGGTTGTCTCAGGGTGGTTGGACTTCATACATGATGGCTAGCTTTAACTAGAGAGCATTCTAAAGGGGGAAGGCTGCAGGTCTTTTAAAGCCTGGCCTTGGGCATTACTTGGTATCACGTCTACCGTGTTCTTTTGGTCAATTGGGTAGCTCAGATTTAAGTGGAGGGAAAATAGAATTTATTTAGTGTGAAGAGTGGCAAGGAATTTGAAGCTATTTTTTTTCTACCACTTCGCTGTGGACTTTGTAAGTTTGCCTTTGTAGACCCACCAGTCAGACACTGGCATGAGGTTATTGTCTTTGGGTTTGTATCACAAGATAGAGGCCAGTATTTCATTGTTTACTGCTCTTAATTTGTTAGAGAATATTTAAATGATTACCAGATTCAGCAACATTTCACCAGTTTGATCATATTAAAGACCATTCAAGATACATTTAGGAAAATACAAGTCTTTCACAGAACTGCTTTGTTCAAGTGAGTTAATTCTTATAGTAGTTACACTTTGTCACTTTACACTCAAGCACTGAAATGATTTTTTATATGTTATTAATCCTTTTGATCTTTCTGTTGTTACAATGTGTCATATTGTGCGCCATTTTAGAGGTGGAGAAACTGTGATGGGTTTTAAATCATGTTTTTTAGCACCGAAGAGTCAAATATGGAGTCAGCTTGCCCTAGCTTTCTTTTACAATGTTTAAGTCATTGATTTAAAAGCCTACTTTGGCTTATACTTTGCCATCTTGACATTTTACTTAAGAGAATTCGTGATAACTCTTTCAGCTGATTCATTTAGTTAAAATGATTTCAGTTCACGTATTTTTAAAATCAAGGCTTTGTGTTGAGGAATTTGTCCAACCAAGGATTTTACTGTTTGTATATATGCAAGTGTGTTTACCACTATACATGTATACATGTATTCATGCATGATTGTTTTCCAATTGTGAAGATTCAGGATTTCAAGTTTATTTTTTTTACATTGACAGATAAAATTGTACATAATTACTCTGTGGATTTCAAGTTTAAAAGAATAACCATCTCTGCGTAGAGATTTGTCTTTTCCTGTTTTAAAATATCAAAGATTTTGATAAAGGCACTGAGATTGGTTTAAGCCTTTGCATTACCCTATACAGTCAAGAAAGGTAAGGCTATGTCTGTTTTGTTTTTGGCAGTGGCTTCAGATTAGATCAACTGAACATTCTGAACATTTTGTTATTCCAGTGGTCACTGGGCCTCCCCCCATTCCTCTCCAGAGCCAATGGTAACTGCAATAGCTGTGACTTCCTCCATCCCTCTTTTTAGAATGTGTTGTTTTCTCTCGTATATCTTGCTTTTATGAAGTGGCTGTCAGCAGGGAGCACAAAGAGGCTCTCTGGCAGTTGCTGTTCCTTTGAGAGCGTACTTCTTTTGCCTGTTTGTCACTCCAGTGAGGACTGCATTCTGGTAGTGAAGGGAGCAGTCCTTCACCACTTTAGTTTGTGCTACTTATACTCTTGTTCAGGGGTGAAGGCTGGAATATAGAATGGAGGGATATTACTGACATGTGTACCATAATATGTATGCAAAGCTTAATTTAAAAATTGAGTGGAAGTGATATTGTAGGATATTGATATTTTATGCCCTTGACTTTAAACCCTCTGTGGTAAAAGGTGACGTAGAACCTGTTATTGCACCATTTCTTCTAATCTTGGCCTGTAAGATCTCCATTAGTTGGAATTCTGCAAATGAAAGACATAATGAAAGAAGAGTTTTTTTTTTTTTTTTTTTGTGAATCTTTGCTGTACTGGGCAAGACCCAGTTGTTCTGGTAAAGAGGGTGGCAAGAAACACAAGTGCAGAAGTCACACAGTGCACTATAATGTATTGAACCCCATTATTTGGTCTATTTTAAATGTATGTATAATCTGGTCGATGAAGTCTTCTGGATTCTGTTATCCTAGTCATGGTCAGTCTTAGTTTTGGTATCTTTACTATCTTAAAGCAGCAAATCTCTGTGGGGATGCACAATCAGAATGGCCTGTGGACCCCACATCTTTAGAGCATGCTTCAGTAGGATTCTAACTGATTCTAATGCACACTCCTGGTTAAGAGGCAGGATTAGTAAGTGATACAGGATTGGTCATATTAAAATCAAATCCATTAAAGTCTTAAGGGGTTGAAGAGGTTTACAGAGGCAAATTTTGATTCGTTTTGAAAGATATGTCACGTTTAGGAGAGTGTTTGTGTTCTGCAACATATAGCAAATGAAGATAGAATTATGAAACTTCATAAATATGGGAACGTGCTTTAATGTACATTACTATAAAGGGAAAAGAAAAACTAGACATCTGTGCTCTAACTGATCTCCATTTACAGATTTTGGTCAGTTTTATTTAGAGTAGCAGCCCAAAGTTGGCAAACATAGATAATTCCTATTTCTGACTTGAACAGTTGAGAATGTTGACAAATGCATTACTTCATCCAATAATTTTTTGGACTGGAAACAATTATATCATCATGTTAATTGTCTGTTATTGAGAAGGGGGTTTTCTAGGTTCTCCCCCCACCTCCATTTATTACTTGTATAAATTTTTAAGGCTTATATTGATGAGATTTTTATGGAATGGAAGGGAGAAATTTTTTCCTTTTTAACAAGTTCATGTAAAAGGAATTTAGGAAATTATTTTAATCTTGCTGGGAGCTAAGACAAAACACAAAACAAAAACACAGCAGAACAGTTTATGGTCCCATGGACAAATGGTCAGTCTGAACACAAGTGCTAGAGAAGACCTTGGGAGGCTGAGGTCAGAGTGGGTTAAAGTAGTTGAGTTCATGGGCAAAGAAGGACTTGGCATGTTTTCACACAGTTAAGTATAAATGCATAATGTGAATAGCACTATACAGAGCTGGGGAGGATGAGTTTTGGGGGGTTGGTTTGTTTTCTTAGAGCATGTTACCAAAAAAAAAAAAAAAAGGTTGAATACTTTTGGGTGATAGAGAGACCTTTGAAGAAGAGGTTGGGTGGCTTGGACTTTGCCTTTTAAGCCATGGGCTGCAATTATAGTTCTGTTTTGTTATTACTATGGAAAATTTCAAACATGTTCAGAAATTGAACCAGTAGAATGGTTTCCCATATTCGTTATCCAGTTTGATCAGTTTCAGCATTATCAATTTATGTGATATTGTTTTCTACCCCTCCCTGTTTCCCTCTCCTTTATTATTTTGAAACAGTCCTAGAAATTATACTGTTTTGTCTATATTTTAATATGTATCTCTAAAAAATAAGAACTCTTCTTTTTAAAATTTTACCTAAAAATTGGCCGGGTGTGGTGGCTCACGTCTGTAATCCCAGCACTTTGGGAGGCCGGGGTGGGCAGATCACTTGAGGTCAGGATTTTGAGACCTTCCCGGCCAACGTGGTGAAACCCTGTTTTTACTAAAAACACAAAAATTACCCAGGAGTGGTGGCCTGTAGTCCCAGCTACTTGGGAGGTTGAGGCAGGAGAATCGCTTCAACCCGGGAGGTGGAGGCTACAGCGAGCTGATACTGTGCCACTGCACTCCAGCATGGGTGACAGAGTGAGACTCTGTCTCAAAAATAACATAAAATAGTACCTAAAAACATAATTTCTTTATCGTCAAATATCCAGTCAGTGTTCACATTTCCAGTTGTCTCAAATATTATAATTATGTTTTTTTACATTTTGTTTGAATCAGGATCCAAATAAGGTTTAAATATTGCAATTTGATTAAGTTTCTTAAGATTCTTTTAATCTGTAAGTTCCTGCTCCATCTGTCATTTTATCTGTCATTTTATTTTTATCCCTTGAAATTTATTTATTGAAGAAACTATATCATTTGGTTTGTAAAATTTTCCACAGCATGGCTGGCTTTGGCTGATTGCTGGCGTCATTTGCTATTTATTTTTGTCCTGTAACTTGGATCTAGAGCCTTGATCAGATTTAAGTTGATTTGTGGTAACATGATTACTTCATAGGTATTATGCTTTTTTGGATAGAGAAGTAAAGTAGTGAAAGTAATGTTTTTAGGATGGTTTGTCTGGCAGCACTGTGCAAATGAATTGGTAAAGGAGGAAATAGAGAGATTCCAATTAGAAGGCAGGTTCAATCAATGCGGGAGGGAAAGGCTACAGTAAGGCAGCAGCAGGGAAAAGATAGGCAATAGAGATGAGAGAGATTTTGAAATAAGAAGGAATTTTCAAAATCTTTTAGGTTTAACTACAAGAAATGGAGAGTTGGCTGGGCGTAGTGGCTCACACCTATAATCCCAGAACGTTGGAAGGCCAAGGCGCCGGGTGGATCACCTGAGGTCAGGAGTTCGAGACCTGCCTGGCCAACATGGTGAAACCCTGTCTTTACTAAAAATACAAAAAAAAAAAAAACTAGCCTGGTGTGGTGGCGGGTGCCTGTAATCGCAGCTGCTTGGGAGACTGAGGCAGGAGATTCACTTGAACCCAGAAGGCGGAGCTTGCAGTGAGCTAAGATTGCACCACTGCACTCCAGTCTGGGCAACAAGAGTAAAACTCCTGCTCAAAAAAAAAAAAAAAAAAGGAGAGTCATAAGTCAGGTTGAAGTTGTGAACCTGAGTGATTGGGAAATAGGGTCAGGAAGATGGTGCTTTGTGCATGTTGAATTGAAGGTCTGAGTATTGGTAGACTATCCTTGCAGAATTGTTACAGAAAGTGTATTAGTCTGTTTTCATGCTGCTGATAAAGACATACCCCAAACTGGGCAATTTACAAAAGAAAGAGGTTTAATTGGAATCACAGTTCCATGTGGCTGGGAAGCTTCACAATCATGGTGGAAGGCAAGGAGGAGTAAGTCACATCTTACATGGATGGCAGCAGGCAACAACAACAACAACAAAAAATCGTGGGCAGGGAAACTCCCATTTTTATTTTTTATTATTTATTTATTTATTTTTTATGATTTTACTTTAAGTTCTAGGGTACATGTGCACAACATGCAGGTTTGTTACATATGTGTGCATGTGCCATGTTGGTGTGCTACACCTGTTAACTCGTCATTTACATTAGGTACTTCTCCTAATGCTATCCCTTCTCCCCTCCCCCATCCTGCCAGGCAGGTCTCGGTGTTTGATGTTCTCCACCCTATGTCCGTGTGTTCTCATTGTTCAATTCCCACCTGAGCGTGAGAACATATGGTGTTTGGTTTTCTGTCCTTGTGATAGTTTGCTCAGAATGATGGTTTCCACCTTCATCCATGCCCCTATAAAGGCCATGAACTCATCCTTTTTCATGGCTGCATAGTATTCCATGGTGTATATGTGCCACATTTTCTTAATCCAGTCTATCATTGATGGACATTTAGGCTGGTTCCAAGTCTTTGCTATTGTGAATAGTGCCACAATAAACATACGTGTGCATGTGTCTTTACAGCATCATGATTTATAATCCTTTGGGTGTATACCCAGTAATGGGATGACTGGGTCAAATGGTATTTCTAGTTCTAGATCCTTGAGGAATCGCCACACTGTCCTCATAGTTGAACTAGTTTACAGTCCCACCCACAGTGTAAAAGCGTCCCTACTTCTCCACATCTTCTCCAGCACCTGTTGTTTCCTTACTTTTTAATGATCACCATTCTACCTGATGTGAGATGGTATCTCGCTGTGGTTTTGATTTGCATTTCTCTGATGGCGAGTGATGATGAGCATTTTTTCATGTGTCTGTTGGCTGCATAAATGTCTTCTTTATTGTAAAGTATCTGTTCATATCCTTCACCCACTTTTTCATGGGGTTGTTTGATTTTTTCTTGTAAACTTGTTTGAGTTATTTATAGATTCTGGATATTAGCCCTTTGTCAGATGGGTAGATTGTAAAAATTTTCTCCCATTCTGTAGGTTGCCTGTTCACTCTGATGGTAGGGAAACTCCCATTTTTAAAACCATCAGATCTCATGAGACTTACCACTATCACGAGAACAGCACAGGAAAGACCCACTCCTATGATTTAGTCACCTCCCACTGGGTCCTTCCCACAACATGTGGGAATTCAAGATGAGATCTGGGTGGGGACACAGCCAAACCGTATCAGGCAGCTAGATTGATCATGGGGGACTAGGGAAGAGGTAAGGGCAGGAGATAGAAATTTAGGGATTCTCTGTCTGCCTGGGAATAGCTGAAGTCATACAAATGGAACAGCTCAGAAACTTATGAGTGAAGTGAGGAGCACTTTCCTTAAGTAGTTCGTCAGCTTAATCAGCTCTCTGTAGTTGTCACAGCAAAATATTACATGGTTTTTAGAGACTGGAGTTTCTCATGATGATGCCACATTTTGCGGTTCTTTGCTTCTGTGGCTTTTCATCATTTATAGGTGATATGGTAGCAGATTTTTGAGCAGGATCCAGCTGCTGTTCACGTCAGGAGTGTTGACTTTCTGAAGCTGGTGATTCCATTGGGGATGTAGACACCTTGGGAGGAAATAAAAGCCAAGTCCATAAGTGAGCCTGGAAGGAGTGAAGAAGCAGAGCAAGCAGGACAAAGTGTGTGGGGCCAGCTGTAGGGAAAGACCTTGGAGTTGAAAGGATTTGATAGACTTGTGTTAGTCTCTTTCAGTTCCTTCGGAAGCCCAGCCTGACCTTATACATCATGAGAGAACTGGTTAGTGAAGGTGGGGCACCAAGAGTTCCCTTGTGTCCTCTCCTGCTGTTTCTGTCTTATATCCCCTGAGACTACAGAGAATGTGGTTATTGGGAAACTACAAAACTTATATGTAATCATTTCAAAAGTCCTCCCTAGCTGAAAGGATTTTAAGAAAATATGCTATTCGGAAATATCCCTTAACCTGTATAACCGCATCTTATTTACTCATCTGTGTTTTATGAATACTTTTCCCTAGTTGCAGAAGGATGGCAAAATAAATGTTTGCTATCAAATCTATGCCTGTAATTCAGTGAGGCACTGAACACAGGTGATGTGCCCTTCTTCACAGGGGAATTGTGTTCAAAATCATTTTAATTTTTTATCCTCGGTAATATCATAAAGAAAATCTTATATTTCTCAAAGGTGCAGATTATATTTTTCTGTAATAGTTCTGGGCTTTCCAGAAACTTTTGTTGGTGTTGCCAAAGAGTTGTGTCACATAAGTGAGTGGCACAAACCTTTTTTGACTAGCCATCTGAAAGTCTTGAAGGATCTTGAAAATATAAAGTAAAATACAAAGTGAGCACCACCACCGTCAACAAAATTCACTGCTTTGAATATGATTCCACAGGAAGATGACGGCTGTTGCCAATTCAACTACAGCAAATGACGAAAGCTCAGCACGAATTAGCCAGTCTCATTGGGGTGATAAACGACAGCACATTAAATATGTGTTAGCAACGTGATATGGCAGTGAAAAAAGCCAACACTATTTTTGGCTGTGCTGCACAAAACAGCATCTCATCACCAAGCTGGGGCTGATCACTCCTTTCTACCCAGTACTTGTGAGGCAGCATCTGGGATGCTGTCTTGAGTGTAGGACACGTGCATACTGGAAGGATAGACAAATGGGTAGGAGTCCCAAGCAGAGCATCTGCCGTGACTAAGGACTTTAGATGAGACAAGTTTTAGAAGTGGCATATTTAGGAATGAGCATAGAAGTAAAGAGACGTTAACCTTTTCAGAGATAGGATGATGTTGAGGAAATACATCATAGACTTCTCATAGTTGGCATTAGTTTAGTACAGTGCACTTTAGAGGAATTACCCAAATACTTTCACAGACAGCATATCAGCAAAAAGGGGCTCTAAAGCAAAATTAAGCAAAGACTTATTTATGGTCAACTGTGTTTTAATCAAGAGATTAACATTGGCAGTGCTTGCTATAATGTGAGAAGGAATAGAAAATAATAGATTACGTAACTCAGGTGCTTTTGATTGGAAATTCAAATGCAAATATTAAACCTGGGAACAATGGGAGTGAGACTTTATACTTACTTTCCACAATAGTATAGGCAAGCACAACAGAAAGAAATAATTTAAGAAAGAAATAATTTAAGAAATACAGAGTATAAACTGAATGTCAGGGAGCACTTCTGCAGTGACAACTATTGGACCATAGGATATTCCCCTAGGAAGATTGGGTTGAATTTCATTGGACATTTGATCCTAACAGAACTGAATGTGTATCAGTAGGGAAATAGACTGAATATCCTTGTAGGCATTTTTCATTTCTCTCTTCTCTGATTCTGGGTCCTGTTGATGGTCTCTTCACCTGCTGTGATCAGGAAGAAATTTTATCTCTTGTTTTTCTACACCCAGGCACATTGTAGATGCTTTCCTGATTGACATAGGCTAAAAGTGGAGCTTCATTGCCCTGAGGTTGACCTGGCACCATCCCTCTTGGTGTTGTAGAATTTCTCCTTTCTATTTGGGAGGCAGTGTTAGGGTCCTTTACCTAAGGTGAATACATGTAATATAGAATGGAGCCATATGTATGGGGTCAGTGTCTTCTTCAAATATATCTGATAACCCAACAGGGCTGCAAGCTGGCCTCTTTGGGTGTTTTGGGAGTGAATGATGGTTTTATTTCCCCCTCTTCCCCCAGGACTTTACTTTGAAGAAAAAGGATGTTTAGCAGAGTAGGAGACCACAGACTTTTACTGTGTCCTGTAGAAATGTGAAAATTTCAGGTTCCTGGATGGGAAAGGGCTACTGGAGAAGAACTTGACTCCTTATGGTGTGGCAGTGGTGTGTATGCCGGTCTTTGCCTGTAGTAGTATCACTGTATAATCGAAAAAGTAAACTGAAAATGCAAACTAAATTTCAGGTTCGTTACAAATGGTCTGTATTTCCTTGTTATAAACTAGTCTGTTGGATAAGATTGTTAGATAGATTGTTATCCAATCTTAAGTCTTTTGGATGAGATTGTTTTCTTAGCTTGGCATTCAAATACCTCTATAATTCGGACAAAGTCTCTGCGTTTCCAGGCTTAGCTTTACCACTTTTCTATAGAAATGCTGTAGTCCAGTTAAATCAGCCTTTCTTTCTGTCCTCTAAAAATGACTGTCTTTTCCTAAGGTAGTAGTTTTGTTTATTCCATACGTCTTTCCTACTGTCCTTGCCCTCATCTCTGAATACCTTCTCTGATATGCTCCAGTCCTCTGTCTTATCTATGAAGCATTCGTTGATCATTTCCCTTCAAGAACTTATTGCACTCCTTGTTTTTACTACTCATTTGACATATCTAACAGTTATATTTTTCTTCATCTCCCGAATCCACATCTTTCCTTTTTAATCAGATTAAAAAGGCTCTCTTGAGGACCATTTCTTACATGTCTTTAAATTTCTCACTGTGCTTTTGCCTTCCATTTTTAAATTCAATTTTCAACTAGTCTTTAAGCCTTTGGAGAGAAGGAACTATGGTTTATTTATCGTGCCTGTCTCCTGCCCTCCACTCACAGAGTTTGGCAGTATGCACTTATGTTTTGAGCAAATGAGTAGTAGATACTCTATACGTATCTATTGATTGATTGATTTAAGATTTGCTATAGACTGAATGTTTATGTCTCCCTCACCCCCATATTCATATGTTGAAAGCCAATCCCCAATGTGATGGTATTTGGAGATAGAGCCTTTGGGAAGTAATTAAGTCATGATGGCAGAGCCCTCATGAATGGAATTAGTGCCCTTATAAAAGAGGCCCCAGAGAGCTCCCTCGACAGTTCTGCCATGTGGGGTTACAGCAAGAATATGGCCATCTGTGAAACAGGACGGGGTCCTCACTAGACATTAGATTTGCCGATGCCTTTATCTTGGACTTCCCAGCCTCTGGAAATGTGAGGAATAAATTTCTGTTGTTTATAAGCTACCCAGTCTGTGGCATTTTGTTGTAGTGGTTTGAACTAAGACAAGGTTGAATTTTAAATGCTTTGTAAATGTGATGAACTTTGTAGGTTTAAAAATCATGTAGCAGAGGACTCATAAAACTACGAAGGTTTGCTATATTCCCAGGAGACCAGTTCCTCCTGCTTTCTCTTAGACCGGCCTGCAATTAAATCATTCCTATATGAAGAGTTTCTGTTGGCCAGGCAGATTGTTAGCTCAGGTTTCTAGATATGAAATGATGTCATGAAATAAGGGGCATGAAATATTGTTGGCAAGATAAACCATTAATAATTGGAACTGTCATAGTATACTATTATATAGCCAATGCTCATGCATAGATAGTATCATTTCTATCATGGGCAAGACAATAATAGATTTGGAAGAATGGTGAAAAATCTGATAATAGGTTAAGTGAAATTAAACTGTACAAACTTGTCCTTTATTCTTTGAAAACAATTTAAATTTTTGATTTTTCATTTTAATTTTCTTACTCGTATTTAAAAATTTTTCCTTCATATCTTGCTATAAGTGAAATGTACTTGCTACAAATTAAATCCATTTCTTTCAGTGATAGGTTTGGTTTGTAATTACCTTCTTTAAGTGTTAAGTCTGTCTTTAGAATCATCAGAGCTTCTATTATGTAATTCTTTGGAGTAAACCCTAGTTAATCAGAGCATGCATTTCACTGGAGGGGCAGCTTCCAGTGAGTGATATGAAGGTGTTTCCTCTGAGAAATGGAAATAGTTATGAAGTGTTTTGTGATTCTCTGGGAGTTGAGGTGCTATAGAAATATAAGGCTTTTATTACAACTCCTGACCTGCTATACAGAACCATGCTAACATCATTGATGATTTTGCATAATCAAAGAATTAAACATAAAAGTCATATTAATTTTCAGCTTCATTAGAGATGCAAGAATCAAAAGAGATGTTTGCCAAATGGGAAGGCACTAAATTGGTAGGAGAAAGAATTTTAATTTCAAGCTTCAAGTGAATGTTACAAATAACCTAGCATAAAGAAGACACTACCAAAAGTGCCTGACAGTGTCTTTTTTAACGATCAGCAACGTTTAAAAGGGGAAAATATAAAAAAGAAAAAAAATGGAAAAAAGAAGCTATAAAAATATGAAATTAAAGTTGCTGTATTTGAGTCAGTTTATGGTAGCAAATTACTTTTGAGAGCCTCAATTTGAAGATCACCAGCTAGTCTGGTGGTAATTAGTGTAATTTTGCTGAGGTCACCAAAGCTTTATATTATTTTTGCTGGTCAAACAGCAGTACTTTTGCCTTCCTTTTTTTTTTTTTCCCCTTGGTCGCAATTGAAGATGATGAAAAATCCATTTACTCGTGAAAGGGTAAATGCAACTTCCTGATGTGAAATAGGAACGTTTGAAGCACTCACATTAAGGAAAGTTTGCATTTTAAATATAAAGTAGTCTTAAAATGTTTCTCTACCCACATATAAACACCATTCCAATATGTGTGAAGAGCTGTTGTTCATCTTCTGGGATCACTAATCAGAGGATTAAAGCGATGAGGAAGTATATACAGTGAAGAATGATGCCCTTTTCTTTAAAATAAAAATCTGGAGGCCGCCAGAAGAGCTTGGGAAACTTCTCATATTTTATATCTATTATGCTCTTGATTTTACATCTACTATATCTCCCTGATCTGTGGCCAGCTGGGATGCAAATACAGCACAGGAAGTTCACAATATCGAAGGAGCAGGTGAATGGGACCCCAGAACTGTGATTGTTATGAAAGTGTTGAGATTATTACATTTAGGCCCTATGTGATTCTGGAGGAAGTGAGTTTTACTGCTCAGTAGAAAATTATATATATATGCTGTATATATAAAATACACACACTGTATTTAGAAAGAAAAAGACCATCTGTTCATTCTGGTCTGTATTTCTGTGGGGATTTAATCTGACAGTGAATCACTTGGGATTTGTACAGAATCAACTTGTGCTAACATTTTATGAAAAAGGGGAGGAGGACAACCAAATTTCTGTTTAGGAATTGTTTAGCTCTCAAGTCAGCAGATGCTTTTTTTTTTTTTTTTTCTTTTTCTTCTTTACAGCATACGAACATGGCAATATGATGATTGTTTCAAAAAAAATTTTTTTTTTAATGTTAGCCTTTTCTGATTCTATAGGAGAGGTTCATTCCTTTGTCTTAGCATGAAAATTTCTCAGGATGGACAATAGCATCAGGAATGATCTTTGATAGACTAGTGGTTTTCAGAGAGTGATTCCTAGACCAGCAGTATCAGCATCACTTAGGAACTAGTTAGAAATGCAGATTCTAGTGCTGTATCCCAGATGTACTGATTGAGAAACTTGGAGGGTGGAACTCTGCAGTCTGTGTTTAGTAAGCCCTCCTGGTTATTCTGATATGCAGGAGAACCATGGAATTAGACACAGACTGTAATAATGAAACGCTAGTGTTATTTCAAGAAACATCAACACTCAGACTCACTTATGCTGATGAATATGACCTGGGCCAAACCTTAAATATCTTATTTCCTTCCACCCTCATAACACTTCCGAGAGCCTGCCGTCATTATTCTTCCGTTCAGATGATGACACTCTGTTTATGCTCATTTGATTGGTAAGCAGTAAAGCAGGCTTTGAATCTTGGTCTGGTTTCAAAGTTTATTTTCTTAACTGCTGTAGAATAGGAAGATTTAAAAAAGAATGATTTTGAAGGGGCTATTCTTGTGACTTTTTACAACTAAGTATGTCATCAATTAGGAAAGTGCCTGAGAGATTGAGTGGCAAGTTGGGTGCCAAGAGCAAACTAGAGTATAATCTAGAACTCAGCTCTAGTCCTGACTCTGCCTTTACTCTCTCTCATTCATTTCGTTGGCCTAATATCCTCTGAACAGGCTTCTTCCTGGGAGACTTGATTCCTCAGATGACTGTACTTTCCCTGTGAAGTGTGCTGCCTATTTTACAGTGAGGCTTTCCACTTTGAACTGGAAAAATAAGCATAGTGGAGTGTCTTTTTCAAGGTCATTATCCCCTTTCAATGGGAGAGCTATAGTTTGCTTCTATGCAGTACCATCCTGTTGTGATGGAAAAAGAAATACAAACCAACCAGATGCTGAAGTTTGCTTTTACCTGCATTTTATTTAGGGGTTCATTTGCAAACCTGAAGTATTTCACTGACGTGTACCTTTGCTGTTTGTCACAACAATAGTCATGGTTCTTCCATCTCAAGCCTTGATTTGAAACAGCCTGGATCTGGTCCAGACATATCCCATCTGGTCATTATATCTAGGCCTTTCGATATCGTCTTGTTTGTTTTTGTTTCATTTGGTTTTCTTACCTGTCACCTAAAGTTGCAGTCTCCTTAACTGAATTATTAGTTCTTGGGCATTGAGGACAGCTTCTTTGCTTTTTGTCTGGAAACTATTACTGTGTCATTTTCATAGTATGTGCTCAATAATGTCATAAAGAATTAATATTTTGCCTCTTCCTTATTTTATTGTCCCTTCCTATTATTTTCCAGCCTATCTTCTGTATATTATTCTGTTTATCTTTTCTCTTTGTGAGTTTTTTCGCCTGTTCCCTCTGAGCGTTTTTACTCGCCGTTCCACTACTGCAGATACATCATTGTTTTCTTCTCTCTCTCTTTATTCTCTCCATTAATAACAAAAAATTAAAAAATTACAGCTAACATTTGATGAGCATTTGCCACATACCGCTGTGCTTAGTACTTTATATGCATTATCTCATTTAACCCCCACATTTATAATGCCATTATTATTCTTAGTTTGTAGGTGATAAAAATGAAATTTGGAGAGGTTAAGTGCCTTGCCCCAGCTATTAAGTGGCGAAACTGAGATTCAAATTCATCTGTATCTTCGTTCCAGTTAAACTTTTAACCACTGTAGTATATTGCCTCCATTGTTTTCAGAAGACATAAAAACCGTTATGGCTTTGTCTGCTTTGCTTTAGTATGACATCTTTCTTACCCATGTATTAGGCTTAACCTGCTTATCATAATCTGGAAAAAAAATATGCAGAGACCTCTAGGCCGACAGGCACCTACCTACACCTGGAATAAGGATTTTCTGCTAGAGGGAACTGAATGTCATATGGGGCTGTGATGGGCTACAGCCTCCCAGGTTAAGACTTATTTCACATGACTCAAACTATCTCCTCACTCTAGCAATGATACAGCTAGTATATATGTTCAAAACTAAGCTTAGATGCCATTTTTAATAAATATTTATACCAGTATAAGGTAAGGACAAGGATGCACACAGTCCTATTATGAAATAGGGCTGTGTCAGCATTTTTCTAGTTTAGTTACTTCCTTCCGGTATTTCAATTCCTTTCAATCCAGGATCTTAGTGACTTCGTATTTTGCATGTAAACCTTTTTCCTATTTCATGCTCCCTCTTTGCATTTGCTTTATTCAGTTGTATTGAATTTCTAATGTGGATTAGATCACACAGTAGGGCTGGATCTTCATTTTAATAACTTTCCTTTCCAGGCACTCAGTAATCCTTTCTTTTTTTAAGCCAGGTTTAGAGAGGGAGCTAAAAGCAGAACAAGAAATTTGAGTTTGTATTGTTCTGCTTTATTTCCATAAGTTCCACATTCTCAACTGAATTTCTAGGGATGAAAGAGAACCCGATTACCTTTAGATTACCTTTAGTTCCTTTCAGTGCCACTGTAACTTAGTGACTTGACTTCCATTTCTCTTAAGTGGAAATATTCACATGTATTTCAGAGGATGCCCTCTGGTTTAATTAGTATCTCTACACTGATTAGAGAATGTAAAGTGATGTTTAAGTGCTTATTATTTTTAAATTACATTTATAAAGGTTAAAATATAGATAACCATTATTATCATCATCATTTAGAATGTGTATACCATTTACATTTCCAAAGTGCTTTGTTCATGTAAATTAGCTAGTCCTCCTGGCATTTCTATAAATTATGTCAATATTATCCTCTGAAATGTTGCCATTTTCAGTTTATAGTTCTTATTTTTATTTCAGACAACTACACCTTGTTAAAAGGGTGAAAGTGATTAATAGCTTTAAAACCACTAAAGGTAAACATTTTTAAATACCCTTGAAGTTAAGGAGATGCCGGAATTGCCAACATGGCTTTTGTACAGATTATATATCTTTGACTTTCTTCTTCTCCCCTCTGTTTATTTTGTATTTTTTATTCATACAGGAATGTGCACACATTGTATATTTTTCACAAATTTTCATGAACTAAACCTACCCACTTAACACTTGGGTCAGGAAAAAACACACTACCAGCATCACTCGTTTGTTGAATCTCGATTTGAGTGTGTTATTCTGTCTTACAGACTGAATCTGTCTAAACATCAGCGTGGTTGGAATTATGGACACAATGAGTTTTCATGCTCAGATGTTTCTTCCATTATAAAACTCATTTCTGTATGTTCCAGAAGTGTTATCTTACTGGATTAAAGTAACACTGAGTAGTCACAGTAAGAGATGCCCACAAGTTGTGCCTCATGAGTGGTGTAGACAAGATCTACTGTTGGACATCACAGGAGCAAAGTTGTACCTTTTTAGAAATGCTTCACATGGAGGTGGAATTAGAACTGAACTGCCCACTGGGGATAGAGGGCTTAGACATCAGTGTAGGCTTTGGTAAGAGAAACAAAAAAGAGGGAGTAGTGGTGGCATGTATCCCAAGCAGGGAAGATAGCTATGTCTTGCATATTACATGTTTTGATGCAGGGAGATTTCCAGTTTGTTTGGAGTAAGGGTTCATGTGTGGGTTTAGTCACCATTCAAATTTGAGAGTTAAATAGAGGTCAGATCTCTAAGGACTTTGAATGCTAGCTAAGGACTCATAGTGAACTAACACTTACTGAATACCATCTATGTGTTAGGCACAATGCTCAGCACTTTTATATGCGTTTTGAATTTATGCTTAAGACACTTGGACTGTGGGGGCAAGAGTTAATGGCACTGAGATATATGAGCAACCTGGGTAAACATGGAGAGACCAGAGATAGAAATAGCAGAAGGCTGTTAGGGTCAACGACCCCTTGGGTTGTGGTTGGTCCTAAAATTTCTAAATTCAGCTACTGAAGACCTGGTTCTAGATGACTGAAACTTCATATTTTCTTGGTTATTCTACATATCATCTAATGTAATAAGAACTTGCAATGACGAGTATTTAGTTGGCGGATATTTATCAATCACCTACTCTACATACATCTCTTCGTTAGATTTGATGGGCTGCTCACTCTGTCCCTCTGCCTACCTGATGTTAGTTACTTTGGGGGACAACCATGTAATAAGTTACTTCCTAGTATTTGTAATGACCACTTATTTGGGAGTTACATGATTGAACAAAGACTGTGTTTTTACAGTGTTGTCTCCTTTATTCTTTTCTTAGGATTTTTTTTTTTTTTGGCTTTTCTTTTTTACAACAGCCTACTGTGTCGCATCACTGAATCTAGTTTATAGTTTTTCATTTTTTTTTCTCTGTATTCCATCATTTTAGAAACAAAAGCCACATCTCTTTGAAGAAGTAGTTTTGACTTTTTCTCCCAATTTTCGCACTTGGCCATAACAACTATCTAAGGTTTGTTTTGGGCCCTCCTTTCTTTCCATCCCCCTTTGAGGGGCTCTTGTGCCCTGTTTTGTGTTACGTGATAGGTTAATAAACAAGGTAATGAGGAGATGAATGTAGAGGTAGGTCAAACATATAGATTGGTAGATTAGTGGATATTTTGGAAAATGAATTGTTTAAGAGAAGATAGAAGTTGAAAACAGAAGGACAGAAAATGAAAAGGTATGAGACCTCAGAGTGGGGGCACGAGTTGCTGTTTGTAGCCAGAGGTTTCTGGTTGAACTCAGGTTCCTAAACTCTGAGTTGTACAGGAAGTAGTAAAGGTTATTCAGATGTCTTTCTAGTTCTCTTTTAACCAACTAGAAGAGTTGCCAGGATTTTTAATTTCCACGCTGGGGTGTGCCTAAGAATCTTAGTTACCATTACCATTTGTATACAATATTACTCCTTGGGAATAATTCCAGAGCCCACTGTTTTTTTTGTGGTTTTTTTTTTTTTAACTTGTCAATCTGAAGAGATTAGGCCTCTTTGTAGTGGTTTTGTGCTAATATTGATCCAAATTTAGTTTCAGTGCCTGTTTTCTTCTCTTTCCTATTCAGTCAAGTATTTAACCTCTCAATGATTTTAGTTGTCCTGAAATTTGGTCTTTCTTAGCAAGGACAGTTTATTTTATGTTCTTTAATAGTTAGAGCATGACTGGTTTCATGCCCGTAATCCCAGCACTTTGGGAGGCTTGAGATAGGAGGATCATGAGCTCAGGAATTCAAGACCAGCCTGTGCAATATAGTGAGACCCCCTTCTCTACAAAAAATAAAAACATTAGCTGGGTGTGGTTGCATGGGCCTGTAGTCCCAGCTACTTGGGAATATAAGGTGGAAGGATTGCTTGAGCGCAGGAGGTTAAGGCTGCAGTGAACTATGTTGCTGCCACTGCACTCCAGCCTGGGTAACCCTGTCTCAAAAAAAAAAAAAAAAAAAAAAAAAAAAGATAAATCATCACTCTGAATCTCTTTCATTGAGAATTTGTTTAAATAGCTTAAGATACTAAGTAGTCTATACAGTGATTTCTGCATGATTTTCCTTGGTTTTTTGTCTAAATCTTGACATAAGTTTACCTTCTTCAACCTTTTAATCTATTCCTGAATGCATTATTTTAATAGATGTGCTATTTATTAATATTTTGGAACTAGAATATTAATTACCCCTTTTAAGGCAAATCACTATCCAAAACACATTAACTGTGCCTTCACTAAGAACCTTGGTAACACATTTGCACCTGACAAAAGAGGGTGGGCAGAAAATTAGCTAATGAAATAGTTGTTCTGGACTACTATGTAATTAAGGGCTTTGCAGAGCCCTTGGGGAAGCTGGAAGACTGGGAATGAGTTAAATGTATATAAGTTTTCTAGTGCTCTAGTAAATAAATGTGTGGTGGAAATGAAAATTTTCCTCTGGAAAGTATTTAAAACAAGGACAAACTGTAAGTATATTAGTTTGTCTAAGTATTCTGGCCTATAGGAAATCCTGAAGTTACTTTTTGATGGCTAATTGCCATTAAGTACCCACGTATACTGCTTTGTAAGTGGTATACTTTGAAGGCTGTTGTTGAGTAACTGTTTCAAACAGGTATGAAGTAAGCAGTGCTTATGTTTTTGTTTTATCTATAGGGAATAAGTTGTGGACAAGTCTCCTAATTTGGTGCTTCTCAAGCTTTAACAAGCATATGAATCACAATCACTGGGGGATCTTCTTAAAATGTAGACTTTAATTCAGGATTTCTGGGGTGGGACTAGAGAATTTGCATTTCATTCATTCATTTATTTATTTTTTGAGATGGAGTCTTGCTCTGTTGCCCAGGCTGGAGTGCAGTGGCACCATCTTGGCTCACTGCAACCTCCGCCTTCCAGGTTCAAGCAATTCTCCTGCCTCAGCCTCCCAAGTAGCTGGGATTGTTGGCATGCGCTACCACACCCAGCTAATTTTGTTTTTGTGTTTTTAGTAGAGAAGAGGTTTCAACATGTTGGTCAGACTGGTCTTGAACTCCTGACCTCAAGCAATCCACCTGCCTTGGCCTCCCAAGTGCTGGGATTACAGGCATTTGCCACCGTGCCTGGTGGAGAATTTGAATTTTTAACAAGCTATCAGATGATACCAGTGGTGCATAGACCACACATTGAGTAGCAAGAGCCTAATATTTCTTTCTTTCTTTTTTTTGTTTGGAGATGGAGTCTCACTCTGTCACCAGGCTAGAGAGCAGTGGCACAATCTTGGCTCACTGCAACCCCTAACTCCCTGATTCAAACGTTTATCCTGCCTCAGCCTCCCGAGTAGCTGGGATTACAGGCACACGCCACCATGCCCAGCTAATTTTTGTATTTTTAGTAGAGACAGGGTTTCACCATGTTGGCCAGGATGGTCTTGATCTCCTGACCTCATGATCTGCCTGCCTCGGCCTCCCAAAATGCTGGAATTACAGGTGTGAGCCACCGCGCCCGGCCGCAAGAGCCTAGTATTTCTTAGAAGAAGGGGAGAAATCCTTTACTGACAGGAACTGTACACACGTGCTCACACGTATGCACAAGCATGCCTGCTCTCCGTAAGCATTTGTCATCTTTCGGATGGTGGGAGCTGTTGGAGACTCTTAAGGGATTGTAGTCATGACTCCTGTCTTTTCAGTATCCCTTTCCCCTTTTATCACTGTGATCCTAGTGCATTTATGGAACGACTGCTGGTGGGGTATCATGTTTGACCCAGAGCTGAAGTTCTGAACTTCCTTGTTGATTACCAGTGTTAGTAGGAATGAATTTAGTCCATTATAGTGATTGACAGTTACAATGGTACCAACATTGTCAGTTAAATCCTGTCTGTTTGCTTAACTCAGTTTTGGGTGCTAAGGCGGCTGTGTTCTCCATTTCAGTAACTTCTGAATATTACCATTCAGGTGCTCTGCATCAAAAAGCCCCACATTGGCTGGGTTTTGTGGCTCACACCTGTAATCCCATCTCTTTGGGAGGCCAAGGCAGGAGGATTGCTTGAGCCTAGGAGTTTAAGACTAGCCTGGGCAACATAGCAAGATCCCATCTCCAAAATTTTTTTAAAAATTAGCCAGGTATGATGGTGTACACCTGTAGTCCTTGCTGCTTGGGAGGCTGAGGTAGGAAGGTAGCTTGAGCCCAGGAGTTTGCTATCAGAAAGGTCCCACATCAGTCACTAAAGTCTAACATTTCCACCTCTTCCTGTCTCTAAAATCCTCTTAAGTCTGTCTGTCTCTCTCTAAGACCACAGCTTTAGTTCAGGGCACTGGTCTCTCTCCCCAGCTCACTATACCATCCTATTAACTGATCTTCTGGCCCTATTCTGATATACTCTCCATAGTGCAGCTGGGATCAGCTTTCTGAATGACAAATCCCTCCTTAACATTTAAACTCTGAAAGTTAAGTCCAAATTTCTTGACATGGCACACAAGGCCTTCCTTGTGTCTGGCCGTGGGAGCTGTGCGTCTCACGTTAGTTTCTTGGTGGGGTCCTTTTCTTTCTTGCCTCCAATCTTTTGCACATACTGTACCCTTTGTTGTAGAATTCCCTAAAGCGCTGTGCACATTTCTTTCTCGCAGTTTTCATCTTATGTTGTCATTGCCTTTTCTTGACTCAAAAAAGTCAAGAAACTTTCTGGGAACTTTCTTGGGGCCATGACTGTGACCTGTGCACAGCTGTCTTAGTGCCTGTCACATTAGAAATATTTATTGAATAAGAGGTGAAATGAAAAGAAAAGGCTGCGTGCAGTGGCTCATGCCTGTAATCCCAGCACTTTGGGAGGCTGGGGTGGGAGGATTGCTTGAAGGCCAGGAATTCAAGACCAGTCCGGGCAACATAGTGAGACTGCGCCTCTACCCCCTGTCCCTCCAACACACACACACACACACACACACACACACACACACACACACACACATATATTAGTTGGGTGTGATAACCTACACCTGTAGTCCTAGCTACTTGGGTTGCTGAAGAGGGAGGATCGATCCCTTGAGCTCAGGAGTTCAAGGCTGCAATGAGGTATGATCATGCTACTATACTCCAGCTTGAGTGATAGGGCAAGACCCTGTCTCTAAAAACCATTTTTAAAAAAAGAAAATTAAAACTTAGATAAGTACTGTTTCTTTTTGTGTGAGGTAGAATTTACAATGTTGAAACTATGGAAAGTTTATATTAAATTAATACACATTGAGTAATAAAGCTTTAATGATGTATGTAGAGCAAATATCAATAAAACAAAATTTGTAATTTTAGTATGTAGGCAGTGATTCATATTAAATATGGAAGAGGAGGGAAAATATCTGGAATAATAATCATAAAACCAATAATAAATATTTGAATAAAGATAGAGATGTTGTAGATGTTGTAGCAATTGTGAAATGTTAAATTTTTCAATTTTTGTGGTTTCTCTATTTAGATCATGGTAAACTGATACAAGTATTATAAAAAAATTGATTTTTTTTGTTTTCTGAATATTATTTTTATTTGTCTTTGGTAGCAAATGTACCACCTTAAGGTGGTAATTGGATTCTAATTTAGGGCTAGAAAACAGGAAGGAATTGCCTCCATCCAAATATACAGTAGTTTTCCTTTATTTGTGGGGATAATTTCCAGGCTCCCCAGTGAATGCCAGAAACTGAAGTTTGTACCAAACCTTATATACACCATATTTTTTCCTATACATAACTATGATAAACTTTAACTTATAAATTAGGCACAGTAAGAGATTAACAGCAATAATAAAAAAGAACAATGATAGTAATATGCCATAATAGTTACATGAATGTGCACTTGTGAACTCTTTCATGCACACACTCTCTTGCTCTCTCTCAGAATATCTTATTTTACTATATTGAAGGTATGTACTATACCGTGGGTAACTGAAAACATGGAAATTGAAACTGTGGATAAGGCGGGGGGATTATCCATTTACCTCAGTTAGTAAATATTTGAGTGCCTACTGTGAGACACTGTGTTAGGTGCTGGGATTATAAGCAAGATATATATGATCTGAGAGATAAACTATGTCCATTATTTGCAAAAACAACTTAAATGTGAGTGTTCTTTGCTGTCTGTAGATAACGAACATGTGTATAGTGATGTACTGCTCATAGAGCTCTTTCGTGCGTCTTATTGCCTTTAATTCCACATCACAGATGAGGGAAACAGAGACTGAGAGTAATTTGTACAAAGTGACATTGCTGTGTGATGGAGAAAGTAAACTTGAACCTAGGCTGGGCTCCAATTCCAAATCCCGTGCCATTTCCTCACACCATACTGTACTACATCCATGGTCAATTGTGGCATGTCTTACAGAATCATATCAAGTTTTTAAGAATATGGTTTGAGAAGCACTTTTTTTTTGTATTTATGATGCAAATGCTTAATAATTTTTGAGCCTTGGGGATGAGCACAACCTAACTTATATCCATTGTATTACTATTGGGTCTCTGTCACTGTAAAACGTTAAAAACCTGGTTTTACCCCTAATGTTTTCTGGAATTGTATTTTTTTTTTAAATTAGCAGTAAAGGGAAAGTATGTATTTTTTGAAATTTCTTTAGATTCTTTCTCTCTGCCTTTTGCAATTTCCTTGCTATCTTGATAAAATACAAAGGGTGAAATTCTTATAGCTAGAAGGAACTTTAGAGAAAGAAATATATTATTGGAATTACAACACATAAATAAAATATGATAGTTCACTTCAGTTTAAATTATTTTTTGTGTCTACTTCTGCAGAAAGTTTTCATTTAGGCAACAGTCATTTATATTGACAGTATCAGTTGATAAAAATGAATGTTGCAATGTGATGTATGAATGTAAGGTGGTATTATTATAGTCCTCCACTTGGACAGAGAGTGAGAGGGGACAGTCCATTGCCACTGGTATTGATGTCCTAAAATGTGTGCCAAGAACCTTATGTTCTTTATTAGGAAGGCCACTCTGGACTGCACTCAGGGCTCGTTTACTCTTGGATTTGACAAAGACTGTTTCCTAAGGGACAAACTTCAGTTAGGTTCCTCTGAGCCCTCTTCTCAACTTGGGGTCAACCTTGGGTTTCTGTGTTTGTCCTTGCTAAATCCAGTTTTAGCAAGAATCCTGTTGTGTCAGTTTAATGAGAATCCACCCTCCCCTTGATACCTGATCACCCTTGATATCTGATCAAGTTCCACATTCCCCACCTTTGATCTGTAAGTCCTTGACCTGCCTTTAGCAACAATCCTGTTAGGCTAGTTTAATAAGAATCCCCCTCCTCTTGGTGTGTTTCCTCTTAGTACTTTTCCATCCGCTGTCCTCTTACTCTGCTTGTTGGCTATAAATCCCAAATATCTTAGCTTAATACGAAGTTGAGCCCAGCTTTTCTCCCCTGTTGCAATATCTCTATTGTTGTGGTCTTGAATAAAATCTTTCTTACCATTTTTAACATGGTTGAGAGTGACTTTTTTTTCTTTAACAGATTCTCAGCAGCAAAAGCAATTCAAGTAATCAAGTCTACGATTGGGTTTAGAGGTTAAGGTCCCTGTGGCCTAAAGGTAAAAGAAGGGGATATCAGCCATATTCAAATATATAATGTTTAAATAAGCTACGGAGAATAGCAATCTAGAGTAAGACAAGGCGTATGTAAGATGTAGTCCCCAGCAAACTGAAAAGGGTGGCCGTAAATTCTAGGAGTAAGATTAATTTAAATAAAATGCTGATAATAAATACCAGTATTACCAACCTATGGACCATTTCTCCTTGAAGGAGGTTGTAAAAACATTTAAAGTCAAGCTGGAATAAGCAAAATAAGAATTTAGTTAACCATGAGGTTCATGTTGAGCTCCTAGATTTCTAGATGCACACCTGGTTGGACTTTTTTTTTCTTTTATCCTCTCAATAATTATGCAAAGCCGGGACCATTAATTATTTTTCACTTTTAGATGATAAACTTGAGGTTAAAAATGGTCAAATAATTTATTTGAAGTCAACTAGAACTTAAACCTAACTCCAAAACCTGTAAAATAATGGTGGTGGTAAAGATGAAGGAGAAGGGGGACTGGGGGGAAGTTAGTGGTGATGGTGGAGGTGTTGACGGTGTTATAGGTGATGGTGGTGGTGATAATGGAAATGGTGGTGCAGGTAGTGGAGGACGTGGTAGTGATCATGGAGGTCATGTTAGGGTAGTGGTCATGATGGAGATATTGGTGATGATGAATTGATGGTGATGATGGAGGTGGGGAGGGAATGGTGTTGGTGGGGTGGGACTGGTGATGGTGGTGATGATGGGGGTCATGGTAGGGTGGTAGTGATGATGGAGGTATTGGTGGTGATGATGGAGGTGAGGAGGGGGTGGTGATGGTGGGATGGGACTGGTGATGGTGGAGGTGATAGTGGTGATGATGGAGGGATTGGTAGTGATGATGGAGGTGGAGAGGGATTGGTGATGGTGGAGTGGGAGTGGTGATGGTAGAGGTGATGGTGGTGATGATGACGGAGGTCATGGTAGGGTGGTAGGGATGATGGAGGGATTGGTAGTGATGATGGAGTTGAGGAGGGGCGGTGATGGTGAAGATGTTGATGGTAATGATGGGGGTGATGGTGTTTTGGTGGTGGCAGCTGCCACTTACTTAGTATTTCTTTTGTCCTAACCTCTGGAATGATCTCATTTCACCTACAGCTCTGCATCCGTAATTTACTACATGCCTATTAAGTGGAAGAGCTTGGATTTGAACCTAAGTTTGTCTGACACCAAAGTCCACATACTTCACAGAAATGTTACGTTGCTCCTCACATTATTTTCAGTCCACTATATGTGAATTCTGTGTATTTTCACAGACTAACAACACCTGTATTCTGGGACTGTGGGACTAGTATAAGATGGTCAAACTGCCATCAATAATTCTATTCTCTTACCTTTGCATATTTCAATATCCACCACTTTATTTATAAGACCAAAAGACCTTTCTGAACTATCATAGATAGTCTGTGTTAGGACAATCTCATATAAACAATTTTTTCTTGCTGGAACTATCTGGAGTGACTGCATAAAAAAGAAGTATAATCAAAATCAGATAAACCTCCCAGTAGGTTAGTCAACAGATAAATCACCGTTGTTCTTACTTATAGGCTGTACCTCCCTGTTTCTCATAAGGGATTTTACATTAACTAGCAAATTGGTAAATGTTTAGCTAAAATTCAATAACAGAATGATCAAGTTTTATTGCCACTTTATTGAGGCTTTGTTTTCCTGTTAGAAAGCTACCATTTGATAGTCTACTAAAAATACCAGAATTTCAGCTGTATTAGATTTACTCTTAATTCATTGCCGTTACAGAATGTTCCTATAGCACAAGTGACAGGAGAAATCCATGTATAAATGTCTGTGCTACATGCTGTATGCACAGTGATACCCACCTCCATCCCCCATCTTCTCAAAGCAGTCATGTGAAGTATCACCAGCTATGAGAGACAGAATATGCTGGAGGCTGAATTGCTTTGTTTCTCTTTAAAGTGTATCCAAAAATGGCCACAGGAGTTGATTTGCTTTTGTTGCCATGAGTATTTTCACTGTTACCTTTAGAGCTCACTAACTCAGAGCAGTTCATATGACTGTCTGCTGTCATCGTCCTGACCCCTGCCTAAACTTTTCTTACTGTGGAAAGTATTAACAATTGACCTTATTCAGACATTTGGCAGGCTGTGGTCATTCAATTCATTCCTTCTTTCTTTTCTATACATTTTAATTGCCCTAGGGATCTGATATTCTGAAGAATGTTACTATTGGCTAGCTTGGTAAGTTTTGGAAATACTTTCATCTTCGTAGCTCTGGGTTAGTTAGCCTTACAGGACTAGGAGGAACAGTTGAATGGAAGAACTAGAAATTACTAGATCTTTCTTACAAGGGAAACCTCTTTTTAGCTAACATTTAAAAATAATTTTGCATTTTTTTTTTTGTTTTTCAATACTTAATTAGGCTATCTGTTTGATCTTCTTAAAAGAATATTCAGAATTACTAGCTTGGTTTTACCAACAAAGATTAGAGACTGAGTCTACAGATTTGCTGGGAGTCTCTTTTTCATGCTAAGAAATGAGGTTATATTTTACCCAGGCCTCCCTGCTTATCGTCTTTTCATTTTTTCCCTTCCTCCAGACAACCCATCCTGCTGAGCCAGTACACAGTGAATGTACTTTTGAAATGGTTTTATGTCTGTGAGCACCACATGGTTAGTCTGCAGGAATCATAATAATGTCTTGGACATGTGTTTCAAGATAGCTCTGTCTTCTTATCAAGACTTACATCTCACAGGATATCAGAGGAGGGAGGGAATAAAGCATTATATTAGGGTAAAAAGCATTACATTAGGGAAATTAGAGTTTTGTGCAGGGTTATCAAATGAACATTAATGTTGACGAATCTATATCTATGTGTGTGGTTTTTTTTCCTCCATGTATGGCTCTACTACATGCATTCACATTGTGCACGCATGGGCATCTGTCTGTTGCCTTATTTTATCTTATTTATTATTTTTTTTTACAACACAATCATTTAATTTGACTCACCTGAGGGTTTATTTGGTTATCAGCATGTTGTCCGCTTCTATGTTAGGTCTATTTTGATTCAAACCTTGGATTTTTACCTTCAGGATTGTGTGTTGGGGTGGGGGCATGTTGGGGATGACAGAGGGAGAAAGAAATATTTTTATTTTTCCTTGTAATAAATGTTCATTGAGAAAGTTATAGAATATGGAGAAAATGAAATTTACTCTATAACTATCCTATGTAGAAATACTGTTAGCTGTGAGTTTCTTTTCTATATATGCTTATATAGTTGAGATTACGCATGTATACAGTTCCGCATCCTAACTTTAAAAATAATGTCACATCTTGATAATTTCCCAAAGTTATTAAAACTATTTGAAGATATAATTGATGTATCACCTTGTTTTATATTCTATTTGAATAATACATCAAAGGTCACCAAAAGATGACAGTGAAATATATTGTTTGTAATCTACATTAGCATCAATAAATATGGACCATTTAAATTGTGCTAAGTCAACCTCTCTGATCTTATTTTACTAAAGTTTAGGATAGGCACTACATTGGATGGGACTATGATTTTAAGAGTCTCTTACGAGGCTAAAGTTACAAAGGCTAACTATCTTTGGATTAGTTAACTTGGGCTGTTTTTTTTTTAATTCATATACTATACCCCAAATTATGGCCAGCCACCTTAAAAGTTTCCATCTTTTGTATCAAAAAGAATTTAGCAAAAAGATGTATGTAGATTAGTGCACACTCATTCTCACTTTTGTAAACAAATAGGTAAACTTGATGTCTTAAATCTGTAGCCTCATTTTTGGATACAAAGTCTTAAATAGTTTGTGTTAGCCAAATATAAAGAAATTGAAGCATCTTTATATATTCCGTAGATCATAGATCCTCACTGAATCATTTTACTATAGTGTAGTCTTTAATAGTTTATAATGTCATTAGAAGTAAACTCAATAATTCTTATTATTACTATAGAATAAACATGCTATTAATAAGAATAGAAATATTCTTAGTCATTTATGCGTTGAAAAGACATTTCCCATTTCCTGTGCTTTTCCTGACCTCAGCCACTACATTAGCACATTTGTACACTGGCAGAATTCTAACTAGATGTCATCACAGATTGTGTATCTGTACATTTAATCTTTTCAGGACTTAGCATCAGCAAAATTGGGGCAGTTGTTTTAGTCTTTATATTCCATCTAAACATGTATTGACATTCTCAAGAAAGTCATTTGAACAAAAATCCCAACATCAAATACTCCAGACAGGGCATCTCCAGGTGCAAATTATGATCAGATTATGGGAGATTTATCTTCAAGGTCACAAAAGTATGCTGGCTTTGGGGGAAGCTGTGTCATAGTGTCAAGTGGAACATGCTCGTTTATTTGGTACTCACGCAGCGTTGTTTATACTGAAATACTTGAATGTATGTGCTCACCTGCTGTTTTTCTTCTGCCTTTTAAAAGTTTTGGAGTACATCATTATAACAAAGCAATTTTTTTTGATTTTGCATTGCAAGTTTTTGTTTCTCTCTAATAATGCAGTTTACTTCTAAGTGTGGCTTTGATAAGAAGAGGTCAGACCTTCAAGTGCATCACTAAATAATAATCACTTGTCTATCAGTGAGCTTGTTATAAGGTGTATTGCTTTTGATGGGCTATTACCTGACTGCTGGGCCAAAGTTAGTTTTGCTCTGTTTTGGTCTATCTAAATTTAAGCCTTGAAGAGCGTCTAGACTGTGCAGAATTTCTGATTTGTATCTGGTCAATACTTTCAGAATTCAGCTTTTTAAAATTTTTTGCCAATATTTGGTTGACGGGCATTAGTTAGCTGATAAAAGTGGTATGTTGTGGTGGGCATTGTGGGAGGATTAGACATACTTTTATTTGAGTATATTTGGGTATTTTAATATTTCCATATTTTTTTCGGATAATGTCCAATTATTTTTTTTCCTCATTCAGGTATAAAATGTTTTGTTTTTCTTGAGCATTTGTCTAATGGTAGCCCAGCTCTGCAACCTCACAATTAATCCCAAACCACCATGAAAAATCAAATATCCTCTTTAGTGGTGGTCCCAATTATGCTGGAGACTGAGGCAGGATAATTGCTGAGTCCAGGAGTTTGAGTCCAGCTTGGGCAACATAGTGAGACTCTATCTCTAAAAAAATCAGAACAAAACAAAAGAACAGGACCGGGCCGTAAGCCTAATACGACAACCAAGCATCAGAAAAAAGTAGTAATCATAGAGAAGTTTTTCATAAGTAAATTCTGAATCATATTAAAATCTAATGGGAGAAATGAAGTTTGAGGTTTTCTTTTTTTCCCATGAAAATAAAATTCAGAAGATGTTTACAATTGTTCTGCTATCTTTCTCAAAATAGTGGTTTAATGGCAAACCTCTCGGCAAGGACTCTCTATCTTTCTTAGAGGTGCTGAAGGCATTGTTGGTGCTCAGTTCATGTTTAATAATAATGTTATTCTGGATTGAAATGTGGCTAGTATACTAGGGTTAATGCTGGTGCTTTAAGGAGAAGGGTGATTGGCATTTTAATCAGTGGAAATGTTCAGAACCTTTGTCTGAACGACTGTATTTCCAACTGTTCAGATTTCTCAGTTCTGGTTCAGCACCAATTCAAAGGGGAGAGCTCCATCTACTGAAGACCTATTTCGGAATGATTTCTTCTGTTGAGTTCAGTGATTTTCCGTTTGCACAGCTCATTGAATTTTTTTCTGATTTATGAGCTCCAGTGAAAGTTATGATGAAACTGGCAGTTTGGTCATTTCAAAACTAAATTCCTTGTCATTTTGCTTAGTGCCTAAATCCAAAGGACTTACCAGGGGGCATTCTTAATTAACTCTATTTAATAGTCAGGTTTTCTTGGGACCAATGTAGATAGTAAGACTGCTCTTAAGAAAATGTTGCCATAGATGGTCTTTCTTTAGTCTTCCCTAGCTTGAATCCCCTTTCATATACTCACATTGGGATTTTATTGATGATGTCATAGAACTGCAGTGACTTTGGTGTCAGATTTAGGCTTGACTTTCGGTCTTGCTACTTTGGATAGCTCTGGGATATTATGCAAGTGACTTAATTTTTATAAACCTCAGATTCCTTTTGGGGACTTATAGCCGTGTTTAATCAGCTTGGACTTTGCTGGAAGGGCAGAAGAGTCTTCGAAGGGTTTTAAATAGAAGATCATTCATATTTGCACTATGGGTCAAACCAAAGATCTTGGTACCCAGAACTTCAGCTGTCACCTCGTTTAGAGATTGCCAAAGCTGCTGAGAACTATGTTGTCCAAGATCATATACCTTCCTGGTTTGGCCGATAGTGACTGATCAATAGAGGAGGCATAAAGGCCAGGCCATTTCAGACAAACTCTGAATAACTTTGAAGGACTATACTTTCATGACACTGTAATAGAGAAGACACTTAAAGCGGATATAAAAATCACAAGCCCTAAAAGACTGACTTAAAAAAATACATTAACTTAAAAATCTTAAATATAACAAAAGACATTAAAAGAAAACAAAATGCCAGACCATAGACTGGTAGTATGTATTTGTAACTCTTCTAAGTGGCCAAAGAGAATATTCAGAATTTGAAAGAAATCATACAAAATCAATAAGAAAAAGATAAAGTACTCAGTGGAAAATGGATAAAGAATATGACTAGGCAATTCACATAGGTAAATGCTTGAATGGCCAATTATAAAAGATGCTTAACTTTGCTAATAGTTGGGGAAATGAAAAGTAAAACCCTGGTGAGATTCCATTTTACAACTATTGATCGACAATACCTAATAAGCTTGATAACACCAAGTGTTGGCACGGATGAGAAGAAACAGGAACTCTTGTATATTACTGATGAGAATAAATTACTACAATCTTTTAAGCAAGCAATCTAGAAATATCTGGTAAAGTTGAAGATGTCCATATTCTGCAACTCAGCCATTCTGCCTTTATGTGTTAGCCTAGAAAATTGTCACACATAGAAAACAAAGAGACATGTACAAGGATGTTCATTTTAGCACTGTCTACTTCAAATAGAAAGAAAGTGGAGGAATGGATAAATGTAGGGTGATGTTTCCTCCATAGAGCAGAGCAGTTAAAATAAACTAGTTGCACATGTATCCACATGGATACATCTCAGAAACATGAT
The DNA here is from genome assembly GCF_003255815.1 of Theropithecus gelada. Taxonomy (NCBI): domain Eukaryota; kingdom Metazoa; phylum Chordata; class Mammalia; order Primates; family Cercopithecidae; genus Theropithecus; species Theropithecus gelada. The sequence continues at coordinate 157,850,688 of NC_037670.1, forward strand.
AAGGGCAATGTAAGCTGTAAAAGAGTATATATGTAATATAACTATTATGTATGTGATACACTGATTGTCTATATTCTCTATTATAAGTAAACCTTTTTTGAGATATAATTTTGATACCATATAGTTTACCAATTCAAAGTACACAATTCAATGGCTTTAAACATGTTCACAGAGTTGTGTATCTATCACTGCAGTCAATTTTAGAAAATTATCATTACTCCACAAAGAAACTCCGTTCTCTTAGCCATCAGTCCCCACCCCCAAACCCTGCCAGTCTCTCATATTCTCCAGCCCTAGGCAACCACAAATCTACTTTCTTTCTCTGTATATTTGCCTGTTGACATTTCATATAAATGAAATCATATAATATGTGGTCTTTAATGACAGACTTCTTTCAGTTAGATAATGTTTTCGAGGTTCATCAGTGTTGTAGCATGTATCAGTACTTCATTTTTTTTTTATTGCTGGGTAATATTTAATTGTATAGATATACCACATTCTGTGTATCCATTCATTCGTTGAACATTTGGGTTGTTTTCACTTTGTAGCTATTATGAATAATGTTTCTATGAGCATTTATGTTTAAGTTTTTGTGTAGACCTGTGTTTTCATTTCTCTTGGGTATATACCTAGGAGTGGAATCACTGGATTCCTGGTAACTCTATGTTGGAATAGCCAAATTGGTTTCTAAAGTGGCTGCATGCTTTTACATTCCCACCAGCAGCATCTGAGGGCTCCAGTTTCTCCACATCCTTGTTGATACTTGTTACTGTTCGTCTTTGATTATAAACATTTTAGTGGGTGTGAGGTAGTATCTCATTGTAGTTTTGATTTGCATTTCTCTGATGATGTTGATCATCTTTTTCATGTGCCTATTGACTGTATATAGATTTTTAAAGCATATAAAACATTGGCATATATTGTTTCTCGATACACACATGTATGATCAAAGTATAAAAAAATGGGAAGAGATGGTGAGTGAAGCTTTAGCTATATTTGTGTCATTTTATTTCTTAAATAACAAAATGCATTAAACAAATAAGGCAAAATATTAGCATTTGTTAAAGCTGTGGTGCTAGATACATAGCTGTTATATCATTTTCTAAAATATAGATATGTACAGATGTAGTCAACAACCTCAAAATAATAGTCATTGTGATGAGAGTAGAAAATTTTGCCAAGGAAGAATTAAAACATAATACAAGTTGCAGAAATGCTTTGGTGCATACTTACATTTTGTTGAGATCTGACAAACAGGAAATAAAATTTGGTCATAAAGGTATAAGTTGGAGAATCATTTATTAGTACAGATACTAAGGAAAGGTTGTCAACAATGTCAGATGGTACAGAGAGGGAGTGAATGTAGTTAAATAAAAACAACAAAACTTCATATTTGGCAATTAGCTTATTGATATCCTCCTAGGATGCAGTTTTCATTTTAGAAGCAAGGTTCAAAATCAGATTGTAGGGAGTATACAATATATACCCTATGAGAAAAAAAGACTGTGGTGTAAAACACATTAAAAAGGTTGTCAGTGAATTGAAGGAGAGAAATAGGGCTTGAAAGGAAAGATGGAGCTACAAAGTTTGCCTTGTGCGTCAGATTTGCTGTAGTACTTGACCATCACTCGTGTGAACAGTTTGAAATTTCCAAGTGGTACCACAGCAACATAATTCTGATTTAGATACCTAGAGTGACAAGTTTTTTATTCATACCTTCTCTCTTTTAAAAACATGTTATGTGCATATAGGGTTGTTTCTCTTTCTAGCGCTCAAAGATCCTTTGAGTAAGGAATAATGGTTTCTATAATACCACTGCCAACCACAGAGTATAGTCAGATGCATAAGTAAATATATCTTGAAAAAGAACTTTATCCAGCATGGAGAGACTTTGTATGTGGGAAAGCCGTGAAAAACCTGGGAAGATGAAACAATGTGTACCAAGTGCCATCAACACTGCCTCACTCATGATCAGTCAATCTTTAGTATTTCCTCATGTCTCCTCCACTAGATATTTGAGAAGAAATAATTGAGGAAAACAGTTTCAGAACACTCTGAAAGGAATGGAGAGAAAGGGCAACAGTACATTTTTTAAAAAAGGATGGGTGGATGGATGACTCTTTGCTTGCAGGGAGAGAAGCTAAGCTGATGTTGGAGTAGAGGAGGAGCTGAAGGAATGCATGGTGAGTGCCCTCCAGTTGGTAGGAAGAGGGCCTGGTGGTGATGAAGGTAGCAATATGGGGCATTACAGGGAAGGAACAACATTTGGAACATCTTTGGATGAGTGAAGACATGAAAGACAGATGTCTAAATGCATTATCTAACAACATTGAGGATTCACATGGATTTAGTACGAATGATGAGGTCTATGTGATTATATGATTTTTATACTTTGGAAGCTGGGAATGAAGAAGAGCATACAGGGTGTGTAATGGAAGGGATTTGCAGGACTGCAAGGACAGATTTGGTGGAGACGTGGCAATTTCCCGTAATGTTTTAACAGTTCTTTTATGGTTAAGTAATTCTTTTAATTCTGTTTTATCATAGGACAGAACTCAGGCACTAAAGAGTCAAAGAAAGGCAGGTTCCTGCCCAGTCAAAAGAAATCACCAGTAATTAGAGCTATCTATTCTTAGAATACACTGTCTTTAGAGGTAGGTAGTTTCCTAACAAGGGAAGGATTCAGAGGGAAGCTAGGATGTGAAGATGGAAGTTCTGACTGCGTGTCAACTGAAAGCCTTTTTTACACTTAAGGTGTTAAATGGCTTTATAATCAGAACATTGATGGGGTAAAAAAATCTCATTTATAATTAAAAGCAGAATAAACGTAGTGACTATAAGAATCCAGGCTAGGTTAGAATACATAGAGTGACTACAAGAATCAAGGTTAGGTTCTACTTACACACCGAATGGAGCCAAGGATCTAAGACATTTGGGGAATATCTTTGCCATAGTTTACATCCTTTTTTTCTACCTCTATACTAGTGACATCAAGGACTGATCATATCAGTAATATCCCCTCTTGCTTGCTGTGATCCTTGATCAGTCGACCTCATCAGTACCTTTAGGTACCGTGTTTTTTTTACCCTTGTTTAAAATTTCATTTGAGAAGAAGTCATTATAATTGGCTTCTTTAAAGTAAAAAACCAAGGAGTATTAAATTTATTTGTAGACTGTGCATGTGAAACATTAGAATTCTTTATAGGTTTCCAGTTTTTGCATGATTTTTAACCTCTGGCATCAATCAATAGATGAGTATTTGATTTTAAGTGAAAGTCATAGTATTAATAACTAAATGTCTCTTCCATTTTTACTAAAAAAGAATTTTCGAGTAATTCCTTTCTACCCTTTCTTTCCAGTTTCATCTCTACTTAGTAATAGAAAGAACATAGCAGATTTATCAGTTTCACTCATCTCATAAAGATAATGTCATCAAACATGTTATCAACATAGTTCAGGACAAGAGACAACTGTATGTATTGATTCCTTTCTTGGTTCAGTGCTTTACATGTTTAGACAATAGGCTGCAATCTTGGAGAATCCCAGACTCGACACTTTTTTTGTTGCTGTGGCACATTAGTGCCCAGAAATTTAGTATTGATTACTGTAGTTTCTCTTGCCTCATCTGAATGTGAAAGGAATGGCAAAGTAGCTTGGTTCGTAATGTTGGCCAGTTAGCTCTTTTTGCTTACTGAGGTTGTACACTGGTTTTGGAGAAGACTGAATAATCAGTTTCAGAGTTACTTTCACATTGTACTGCTAAGATACTGTTGAATTAAAGTCACAAAGTGTTCATGGAAAATAATGTCACAAGTTACTAAGAATAATGTCTGAAATGTGCACGGGTTATGAAGTGCTGGAGAGAAAAAAATGGGTCAGTGCGTTGATTCTCTTGGGGTAAGGGTGGGGACCACATTCTTTAAGGGGTGATAACAGAAGCTCTAGTTAAAACATTTCTAAATATACACAACCCACCTCCTGAGATTCTGCTGTAGCTGTCATCCCCAAGGTTTGTCGTTTTCCTTTATTCTGCTTTGCATCACTCTGTCTACTCACTACTAGTAGTTACTTTTAGGGTTATTGTGAATATTGTTAGATATAAGATGAATTGGTGCATATACTCTGAGGCTGGGAGACCATTGTAATTGATTGATCGGGTATTTTATAGCAAACTTTTATGCAGGATATAGGATTAGATGAAGCCTTCATATACAGTAAGCTTTCAGAATTTAAATTAAAAATGAAAAAATAAATGGAGATTTATGGGAATATATTGTAAGGATGACAGATAATTTCAGTGGTGAGAAAAAGGTCATCTCTGACTGTGTTTCAAAGTCATAAAGTGGTTCAGCATGATATTCCTGGTGTAAGTGAATTCAAGGAGTGTTGTACAGCAGAGGAAACGGGAGACATCCTCTGAATAACTGTTATTTCAAGAGGCTGGGTATAGGCAGAATTAAAGAAGGTAGAAGTGGAGAGAGAATTTCAAGAAAATAGCAAGGTAGTTTCAATTTGAGAGAAGTTAGATGAATCATGTAATAAGGATTTGGGGTGGTTATGGACTTGTAGCTCCATCAGCAGCATATGAGCTGATGTATGATTAGTAGGTCTGAAAAAATGTCAAGGAAGAGGAGGAAGGGAGACTCATGGTATGGAACAGATTAAGGACTTATTTACAGATCCACTGAAGGAACACGTTTGAAATTCTCCAGTTCTTCAAGTTGGTACTCATGATTAAAAGAATTAAGAAGTCAGTTTTGAGAACTAACAGTAAAGCAGTTGATCACCTGACTGGTGTTTTGATGTGAAGCAGAGTTAAAGGGATAAAATCTGTATGATGGGAGATCAGGAAGGCAACAGTGGTGCATTCATGCACAGCCAACACTCAGGTATTTATTTGAGTATTGTCCTGAGGAGCCATGGAGGATATGGTTTTTGTGTTTTAAGGGAATCATAGTCTGATTGGCAGAGGGATAACATCAAAGGCCAACCTAAACGGAAGACAGCAAATGTTGGTGTGTCAAATGAATGTTAGTGCTGTTTGAAGTGTGAATCCCAGATCCCAGGCCCCAATCCAAACCAACTCTTATTATTTTCCTATGGCTGCCTACAAGTTACCACAAACTTAGTGATTTTAAACAGCACACACTTATTATCTCACAGTTTCTGTGGGTCAGGAGTCTGAGTTGCTAAGATGGTTCCTCTGCTTCGGGGTCTGTCACCATGCTGCAGTCAAGGTGTTAGCCAGCGCTGGGTTCACCTCAGAGACTCAACTGAGGAAGAGTCTGATTCTAATCTCCAGTTGTTGGCTGAGTTCTTTTCCTTGCTGCTCCAGGATTCATGACAACTTGCTTCTTCAAAGCCAGCAGTGGGGTTGGTGGGAGGGGTTCTACTAGCTTCAGAGTCTTGCATAGTGTCATGTGACAGCCTGTCATCTTTGCCATATTCTATTGGTTAAAAGCAAGTCACAGTTCCCTCCCACACTGAAGGGGAGGTAAACACACAAAAGCATGGACAGTAAGAGGTAGGGATCATGGGTTCACTGTAAAGTCTTGTCTGCGGCAACTACTGAATCAGAATCTACATTTCAGCGACACTCCTTAGATGATTACATTTTAAGAAACTTTTACAGATGGTAGGTGCCAAAGAAGGTTGATTTAGAGGGAGAAGAAAGTTCTTTGGGCTTGACCTGGCCAGGTGAATTGTTTTATGGTCAGCAAAATAATTTGTTATGTAAAAGCTTATTCACATCAGGGAATTTTTGGTATTCTTTCTCCCTGCCACTTCTGCTTGAGTATAGTGTTTTTCACGTTTGTAGTGCTGTTGAACTCCCCGAGAGAGTTTGTAACATCCTAACTTGGGCTTAAAAAAAAAAAAGTTGTTCCTTTCTCTTTTACTATTCCATTTTGGTGATAGGGGTTGGTGTAAAGTAATGGACATGCTCTGCCCTAATAGCAGAACTATCTTGGGAAAGACATTGAACTATCCTTAGCATCAATTCTTTTATATGTGAGTTCTGTCATTCTTCTCTTACAGGGCTGTTGCGTGAATTGAATGAGTTAAAGAAGTGAAAGTTCTTGGTAAAGTGTAAAGCATTATATAATGTTGTAGTGGACTCATTTTGTTGTATTGCCTTATTCACAGGGCTGTCCCCTTCCTACCAATAGTAGTGTGTACCCAAAAGTCATGATTGTTCCTTGAATTAGTCTGATGACAGACCTTCAGGGAAGGCATAGATGGCTGATCCAAACTGGGTCACACAGATTCTCCGTCTTGGGAATTTGGATTTGGGACCAAATGATGACAGTTTAGTCCTTGCTGATCTAACATAAAGAGATTAGAAACCGAGGAAGCTGTGGTACAGCTGACTTCTACTGTTTGAGTGGCAGAGAATGCTCCTTGCAGAGGACAGAGGCAGCTCAGATCTGAAGAGACAAGAAAAGTTATAGAGAAAGAGGGCTTACTGCTGGGGGCCAGTCTGCTTTTCATTTCCTGCTTGCTTTTCTGGGTCCTGGCAGCATTTTTGCCTTTAAGTTGTATAACACATAACTCTAAATCTATGTATTAGTAATAATTTCCCTCTTTTGTTCAGGCTATTTGGAGTTGTTTTCTGTTACTTACAACTAGAGAGCTGAAATGTGAGCCAATAAGTGTGTACTTAAAATTTTTAAAAAATCTCCTAACTACTCATTTATTTTCCCCCCAGTGCCTATATAATTTGCTTTTAAAAGCCAATTATATTTCTTCATTCATTGAATAGTCATTGAGCATTTTTTCAGGATACTTTAGAAATGCCAAAATGAAGAATATGATCCTTGCCCTGAAGCAGTTTTTTAATTTACTAAGAGAAATGGACATTTAAATGACAACCTATAATACTAGGCAGAATAAAGAAATAAGAGCTATGTGCAATTCATTTGAGGTAATTTTTATGTTATGCCCAGTAACCTTATTGAAGGTCATTAAAAATTTCATTTTTTGCAAAGAATGGAGCCCTTTTGTCCCTGATTGATGATAAGGTCCTGACATGCTTTTGGACCCATCATTTTTGCTTGCGTCTCTGTTTGGAAGTAGGCTGGGCAGTTTGGCCTATATACCTTTCTTCATTAAGTAGGCAGAGGACAATACACTGAGGTAGGCAAAACTGAAAACAAAACAGAAGTTCAAATCGGAGATTTTAGAAAAACTTGCTTAGTGAAGTTGTTGATTTCTTGATTAAGTCATCCTTTAGCTCTGGGTGATTTTCATGTTTAAGGTTGGCTTTAGAGGTTTTGTTTTCCTTATAGCTTGCATCATGTATAAAAAGGGTACTTATATATCTTATTATTATACAATAAAGAGGGTACTGATATTGCTTGCATTACTTAATAAAAAGGGTGCCTAACATAAGAGTTCTATGTTTCCTGTAGTTCGCATTACATAATAAAATCGGTGCTTAAATTAGATGGGAGCCAGTGAAATTATAGTCAAACTGCATGAAGCTGATTTTAGAACCACATTTTCTTAACATGGAGGTTATGTAGGTTATATGTTTTACTGGCTCATGCAGCTCTTCAAAATGACCCAGTTCAGAATGACATTCAACTTAGAGCTGATTGAAATGGGCATTGGTGGAAAATCCCTTGGGGATTTATGGAGCAATTAAAAAAAAAAAAACTAGGAATCTCATTCTTTTTAATAATAGAAAAAAAAATCTGTAGTTAGAATTTTAGAGAAGTATGTGAAGGTTTTATCTTACTGCAGAAATTGTGGGAAATGCTTACTTTTTAAAAGGAGAAAGGGAAAGAATCTCATGTTGAAAATTATCACTAGGTAAAGTAATAGAATTAACGGAGCAATCCAAAATGAGCTAAATAAGTTTCTTTGTGAGAATTCTTTTAGAGATTAATTCTAGAATTCTTCTAGAGAGTTCATAATATATGGTAAAACGAATATTGCTGCTTAGATATTCTATGTCATCTTTTGTCCTCACTTTAGGTAAGCCATATATAAGCCATAACACTCTCTATCTTACTTTACGGTGATCACTTTGCTCATTTGGTGATTGTGTAGGTGTGAGTATGCGCACGTGTGTAGACTTTTGTCAGTTTCCTTCCTGCTAAATTTTAAGAACCATGTGATTAGCTTATTATTATGTACCCCGTACCTAGTGCTGTTCTTGTACATAATAGGTGTTTAGTAACTACTGAATGAATAAATGAATATTTCTCATAACCTTGTACCCCACAAGCATTACTCATAAAAAGATATGCCTGGAATATTTAGAGGTAACATTATGATTAAAGTCATAATATTGTATATTCGATGTGAGGTTTAGCACTATGAATAGAGTCAGTAAACAATCCCTAAAAATGTGATCAGCTTAACTCTTGTTTCTTATATTCTCTCAGAGAGAAGCTAAACTTAAGAAAAGAGAGAGGGAGATCAATAGATGGGACATTTAAAATCTTTAGCCTGTAACTTGACAAATGACTACCAAAATTCTCTGGAGGCAAAGCCTCTAGAAAGTAGGTTGGCTAGCACACAGAAAACATTAAGGGAGTTCCCAAAGCTTCAGACTATATTAGTGATGGCAACCAGTTCAGTGAGGAAATAACAGTATTTTCCTAGGGCCAGAGCTCAGGATGGGGAGACACTGCCATAGTACCCTGGCGGGGGGAAGGCATGGGCGCCATGGACTCCAGTTACAGTTGGCAGGGAGAAGAACTTTAAAGACAGTGAGCTGAACAGCCATGGAAGCTTCAGGGGATAGGGAGATGTTGGTAGGGAGTTGCTTTTTCAAGGGAGGACAGAATTTAGAAGTCGGTAGTCTGGGGAATGTAAACCAAAAATAAAATTCTGAGGCCCCCCCGTCATTTGAATGGACTTCCTCCTCAGCCAAGATACTCTTTTGTTTTTTGTTTGTTTGAGACGGAGTCTTGCTCTGTCACCTAGGCTGGAGTGCAGTGGCGCAATCTTGGCTCACTGCAACCTCTGCCTACTGGGTTCAAGCGATTCTCCTGTCTCAGCCTCCTGAGTAGCTGGGATTACAGGTACACACTGCCACACCCGGCTAATTTTTTGTGTTTTAGTAGAGACAGGGTATCACCATGTTGCCCAGGCTGGTCTCGAACTCCTAAGCTCAGGCAATCCACGTGCCTCAGCGTCCCAAAGTGCTGGGATTACAGGTGTGAGCCATCACGTCTGGCTCAATACACTCTTAACATTTAATCTGAAAGACTGGCTCAGGTCATGACGGGAACATGGGGAGCTGGACATGCCCCATTATACCTCTCTAGGATTAACATCAACACAGACTTTAAGTCTGAGGAGAAACATTTTACAGCCTATTCTGTGAAGCCTACTACCTGAAGGCTTCCTCTGCAAATAAGAGCTTTGATCTCCACAGTCCTTTCTCTTAACCCAGCCATTCCTTTCTCTTGATCCCAGGTCTTTAGATAAACTCAACCAATTGTCAACCAGAAAAATTTTAAAATCTACCTATAATCTGGAACACTCTGCTTTGAGGTGTCCTACCTTTCTGGACCAGACCATTATATTTCCTAAATGTATTTGATTGATGTCTCATGCCTCCCTGAAATGTATAAAACCAAACTGCACCTCGACCACATTGGGCACATGTTCTCAGGATCTCCTGAGGGTTGTGCCATGGGCCATGGTCACTAATATTTGACTCAGAATATATCTCTTCAAATATTTTACAGAGTTTGACTCTTTTAGTCTACAGGAAGGAGATATGAGCACCCCTTTCCCATAGATGTTTTCTGTTTCTGGTGATGATGTTTTTCGTGTTAGGGAATTCAGCCTTGGCTATTATTCTATGTTCATTTTAAGGTTAGTAACTTCATGCCCCAGTTGGGGGTTACGTGTCTGTAATTGCCACAGAAGCAGCCCTGTGTGTTATGCCTGCAGCTGGCTCTGAATCTGTCAAGGAAAGAGCAAGTAAATATTTTCTTACAAATATAAAAGGAAGAGTTAAACACTTATTGTTTGGAAACCAAGCTGATAAGCATATTATATTGTCTGAGTCCCCAGAAATAAGCAAATTAATTACATGCAAATAAGTTGCTCATGAAGTGTGGGATAATAATAGTATCTGTTTGGATGTTTATGGCAAATTTATTTACATGGCTCAATTTTCTGCTAATTTTCCTGTGGAAAATAATAAATATTGGTTCCTTTTGCCTTTCTTTTAGAAACACTTCCTTGAAATTATGAAAACTGTTACCGTGTCTTGCTATCTTTGCTTTGCCAAGGGCAATTTTAAAGACAGTATTTGTAAATACATGGTGAAGAAAGAACTATTAATGAATGTAGGTTCTTTCTGCTGTAAACAGATGGTTGTCATCACCAACATCATTAAATAATACAGAGGTTCTTATTATTGAATATCAACATTCAGTAGTTCAGTTGACTTCCTGTTGATCTTTTTCATGAACATCTTTTGATGTCAGCTTCTTGCTGAGCTTCAGACATTTCCTCTCTTAAGGTAAAACAGGGAATTGAGCAGTTTATATTGACAGTGTGATCCATGGTCTCTGTCTTTTTCATTAATGAGTAATTGGATTCACATTGAAAAGATGGCTCTAAACTCTGCCTGGTGCTCCATACACTCTAAAGGAACCTTAGCATCCAATGTGACTCTCTTGATGTTCCCATATATTTTTTTTTTTGAGATATATCAAAGGTGATTTGATGAGTTGTTTTATTTTTTTCAAGATAATCATTTTTTTTGCAGTTCATTAAGTTGGATTGTATGTCAGTCACCTCATAAGCTAGGGGATGAGTGTGGGAATGAGTCTTTAGTTGGGATGAAGAGTGTTTGTTTTTGTATCCAACTTTATAGGCTGTGCTTCTCCACTCCCAGCCTTTGTGAGCCACAGTTGTACTGGGTTACTATTTTATTTGTTTGCTGTCTATATGCTAAGGCTCAAGCATTGACATTACCTCTATGCATTTTCATCAGCAACTCTGACATTTTGACATGACAAGCTTGAAACTATTATCTTTATGGAATGCCAGACACCATGATCTGTTGTTCACAAAACAGGAAGTAGAATGGAAATGGATTTTTGTTTTAATTTTTGGTAGAGCAGGAATTTTAACATATAGTCAGAAAGGAAAACAGCAATTTGTATCTTGGATTAGCTTTTATCAGCTACTCTGTAACCTCATTTCTGCCATCTACAAGTGCGTTGCGGTGCAGGGAGATGTGGGGTTGGCACAGGAAGGTTCAACCACCAAACTCTGTACTCTATAAATTAACATCTTGCTTTTGCATGGGCTCTCTTTGCCAGTTTTCTCCATCAGTTTTCATGGCAGAGATGAGAGTTTGGGAGGCTGGTGGCCAAATATTTTCTTATTGTATTTCCAGTGGGTAAGGGGTGGTACCACACACACCTTGGGTATTCCATTGTTCTTTCTTTCAGTTTGAGATTCCCATGTAGAAAAATTATACTGTGCTTTGATAATCTGATTAACAGAAGGAGAAAAATCAATTGGTAGGTTTTGAGGAGAGAATCAATTTCCTTATTACAGAAAAAGATGAGAGACATAACTACTTGTGTTTGCAAATTATTTGCTTCAGTCTGTGATACTTTCAAGAGTTTGAGAAATAGGGTATTTAACTTCTCAACTTATGACTGATAGGATCATGGTAAAAGTGCTGCAGCCTAATGGAAGCTTAAAAATGCAGCTCTCAGAATTGCTGGATCACACTTGATAGTGATTTGTATGTCTACAGCTTATTAAACCTCAGCATAGAGAATGTCCTGATTTAAAATTTTTCAATTTTATTCACTTGGTCTGATGTGAGGAGCAGCCATCCTTCCTGTTGTCTTGTGTAGTCGAATGTAAATTTCTCAGCTACAGTTAAATTTCTGGTCAAGGCCAACCACACTGAGTGTTAAGGAGTTCTTTCTCCCTTGGATTTCTCAATCAGAGAATTGCTAACATTTCACCTTTGACTTTGTTCACTATTGACATCTAAATGCCATTTGTTATTCCAGTAGCCATAAGCATTTGCCACCAAGTAAAGCACATGCCTTAGAGTGATCAGGAATAAACAATGTCAGAACAAATGGTCATCACTGTGTGCTAATATTCTATTCTATTCTGTTCTGTTCTGTTCTGTTCTGTTCTGTTCTGTTCTGTTCTGTTCTGTTCTGCTCTGCTCTGCTCTACTCTGTTCTTATTTTATTGTAATCCTTAGAGCATGTCCAGCTTTGGCTAGTTATGCACAAACTCGATGCTTAGAAATGTGCTCTTGTAGAATTTATAAATCAGGAAACGGATTCAATAGTTGAGGCTTGAAGACTTGTTTAGTATAATATTTGGGTTCCTTCAGTTATATTCTACATCAGTGTGTTTTGTGGTATGCCACTTGCTTTCTTTTATGCCACAAACATCTATTGGTGCTTATTGTAGATATTAAATTTTGAGCCACAGTATACCAGGACTTATTAAAGTTAATTTTGGTAAAATTGCTTTCAGTAAGTATCATCATTTTTCTTAATTTTTTTTTTGCGTTTTCCTTTTCCCTTTTTCCCTGATCAAAAGTTACCTTATGAGTGTTATACAGATGTGTAGATTAGAAATTCTTAGAATGAGTCAAACATTGACTAGAGGAGGATTGTGGAAATATTGATGTCTTGGAAAGGCTGAAGTTGCAGGGAAAGTATTAAGCAAGAGAGGCATGGTTTGAGAAAAGGGATTGAGGTGATTAACAGCATGGGTTGGAAGAAAATGATGAAGGAGAAGTAGTGAGGATATTGATTTAGTAAAATGAAAGGGCACTGAAACAACGAAGTCTTAGAATATTAGAGAAAGAATTGATGGAAACATGACTTTTCATATTTTGTTTGAATCAATCTTAATGATGTTTATTTTGGATCTAAAATAATGAACCAAGTGTAAGACTGCTTTGAAATCACAATCTGAACATTATTTTAAACATTTCACTAGCAAATCATCTGCTTTGTGTTTTATTATGCTGTTTTCTAACTTTGCTAAGATAATTGATTCTGTTATGTATTAGGACCTAAATTTTTCCATAATTTTTAATTTTTTAAAATTAAAAATATTGCGATATAATTCACATACAAGTCACCATTTTAAAGAATGTAACTCAATAGGTTTTAGTATATTCACAAGGTTGTGCAACTATCGCCACTGTCTAATTCCAGATCATGTTTGTCACTCCAGAAAGAAAACTGTCCATTAGCAATCACTCACCATTACCAGTCACTCCCATTCCCGCTTCTCTTCAGCCTTTGGCAGTCACCAATCTACTTTCTATCTCTGTAGATTTGTCTGTTGTGGACATTTCATGTAAATGGAATCATACAGTATATGGCCTTTCTGACTAGCTTTCATTTAGCATAATGTTTTCAAGGTTTATCCATGTTATAGCATGGCAGTACCTAATTTCTTTTTATTGCTTAATAATAAGACAGGAGAATTCCCTTGACCCCCTCATGGGACTTGTGATGGGGGTGTGGCCCGCTTACTGGGCCGCTGCTGTGCTCAAACCTCTTAAGGAATGGGGAACACGCAGGTGAGCAGGTCAGGGCTGGGACAAGCGCTTTTGGGCTCCAGCCCCATGGCAGTGTCTAGGAGTGTGTTAAAATTAATGCTTTTTTAGCAGTTGCCATCTGTGAACAGCTAAGTGTTAACCAGCTCAGTGGAGAGTCAGGGTGACAGCCTTTTACACCCTGCCTTCTTGGTACCTGAGTTCTTGTCTAGCATCCAGGAACAATCAGGTCACATGGACTTGAAGGATGTAGAGATTTTATTGAGTGATGGAAGTGGCTGTCAGCAGGATGGGGAGATGGAAAGGAGGTGGAGTGGGAAGAGGATCTTCCCTCATCTCCAACCATCCCCGGCTGAACTCCTGTTGACCTTCAGATGCTTCTTCTCTTTTCTCCTTCTCTGCTGCACTGCTCTGTTCCTCTGCCAGTGTAGTTTGGGGTTTTTATGGGTAAAGGATAGGGGGCATGGTGGGCCAGGGTGATTTTGGAAAAAGCAACATTTGAGCGGGAAAACAAGGATAACTCTTCCCATTTAGGGCAGTGGTTTCCAGGCTTGTGGGTGGGGCCTTTGCTGGGGAACTGCCTTCTTCTATCTAATATTTCTCTGCCTCCTGTCCATATCAATAATATTCCATTATATGGACATTTTGTTTATCCATTCATCAGTTGGTGGACATCTGGGTTGATTCCACATTTTTGCTGTTATTAATAATGCTGCTATAAAAATTTGCATGCAAGTCTTTCTGTGAATATTTGTTTACAATTTTGCTATACCTAGGAATGGAATTGGGTCATATCGTAACTTTGTGTTTATCTTTCTGAGGAACTGCCAAACTGTTTTCCAAATCAGCTGTATCATTTTATATTCCACCACACATATTGGGCATATTATTTGAAATGTAACTGATATACTAACACAAAATAAGTTTACCCTTTCTGTCTTGCCTTTTGGACATATATATACTGGCATTAGTTATTGTCTGATACTTTGAAAGGCCCTAAAATTGTAGAACTTGAGAGGTTCTAATGAGTCCATCTTTCTGCTGGAATGGAAAATCCCTGAGGTCAGGTGCCTTGTCCGTTTTGTTCACTTCTGTATCTACTCCACCTATGTCAGCACTGTAAATACTAGGTGCTCAGCGAATTTTACTGAATAAATGAATCTAATCAAACTCCTCTGTTTCATAATGAGAAAAATGATGCCCAGAGATGTCAGGTAACTTTCTAAAGGTCACTAAGGAATTTAGTGGTAGAACAAGGACTAGAATTCTGGTCCTGATTTCCTTGCCAAATTCTTGCCATCATAGTCATCTTGAATTCACTGTTCTTCCTGAACTTCATGGTCCATTGCTGACCTGATGCAGAATTTCCGACAGTTTTATAGCTGTGCTTTGGGGGTTTATTGACATTTAATGAGTGTTTTTGTTCTTGTGAAGTCATTTTCATGTTTACTGCTGAGGCTAGCATTCATAACAAGAAAAAAACATTTAAATGACTGCATTTTACCCAGGGAAGATAAATTACAGTTGCCTATCAATAAATAGATAACTTTCATTGCTGCCAAGATTATTAGATTGTGGAAGGCAATAAATTTGTACCCTCCCTTGTGAGTCACTTGCCTTAAAAATTTCACAACTAATTATCTGAAAGTGAGACAGGTTACTACAGGTTTGCTATCTACTGGTATTCTTTTCTTTCCTAATCACCCTTGCGGATGGAGGAATCCATTTTATCAGCCTTTCCTCCTTATTCTGCTCTTCCAGAGTAATATATGTGTAAATTAAATGTAACATAGCTTAAGTAAGCATAGATCACCCTGTATCTGAGGCAGTGTTCTTAGAACCACATTTGCATGTTAAGTGGAGTTGTGTGCCATGAGGGATAGGTTTATAGACTGGACCCCTAATGAAGTTGAGAATCGTTGTGCAAAAGCTGTAGACTACAGGTAGACATCTAGAGCCTTTGAATGCAGAGAGCATATATTTCATTTCCTTTTGACAAAGACTTTATTTTATAAGGCTTTATGCGAAACAGTGTGTTCAATTACCTTACTTAAAACTCATTCCAGGAAGCAGACTATTAGAATATTACTTGAAAGTACTGAGATTTCCCTCTTTTTGTAACTTTTGATCAACTGATTGATACCTGGTATTTAAAGTAACACGTTTAAAAGATTCCTGAATTTTGTTGTATCTGTGAGAGATATTCTAGGAGGATCATAAGTCTATTATGATCATAATTGTGTTTCTGGTCTACTCTATCCCTTTAGTGTTGGGAGTTGAGAATGGGAGAATATAAAAGAATCCTTTTGGTTCAGGTAAAAAAGGCATTTTTAGAGAATTAGCATGGGACAGTCAGGAAAAAACAAAACAGGCTTTTATTTAGAAGATACGTGTTCAAATTCTGGCTCTACATCTAATTAGTTATATAACCTTAAACTTTACCAAGGCTCACTTTACTCATTTGTAAAATGTGGACAATAATAATAATTCCTACATTACAACATAGCTTTGTACTTTGTGAGCTAATGTATGGGACACACAGTAGGCATTTAATAGCTGATAGTGAAATCTGAACCTGGGGTTCATTGGACCTTCTTAAGAAAATTTTGGTAAATAGATATATAAATATGTGTCATATTTATATAATATACATATTCCTCTCCCCCCTTTATATCTGCATTCCATGTCTTGTTTCCAGTAGGATTTAACTGGCATGTGGTTGACAAGTTAACTTTTAAATGTATGTAATAGCCAGAGCCTTTTAAAGTTATCTTAAAATTTTCACTGTAAAGCTTTGTTAATAGCTGCTCTAAATCTGTTTGTCAAGTGCTTTCCACTCTCTTGCAGTTTCTGCTAATGCCACTACTATTGCTTACTACATTATCCAAGTTGGGAACCTTGGTGTGATCTTTCCTGCTTTCTCTTTTCTTTGTAATTCTGCTGTCTAGCAGGCTATTTCTATGCAAAACTAATACTTCATAAAATATGATTGATGCCGATGTAAGGTAGACTGCTTAGCAAGTACATGGACTTGAAACACTAGAGTATACTAAGCAGTACTCTATAGCTGTAATGTATTACCCTTTGTCAACAGATTTCTGAGGCATCAATGAAACTCCTAATCATGTCCATTTATACAATATAATACCAATTTTACAGTTTTTTCTGCTTAATTCTCATTCTTATCTTCTAATGGTACTATAAACGGCAGACTTATGTAAAACTAGGACTTATTTACTTAGATGATGAGATCTTGTTATACATAAGCAGCAGGATACCAGATGTGGTAAACAAATAACCTCTAGCAGCCTGAATGGAAGGATGCGGTAGGTTAGATTATTGTTCTGCAAATATTCATTCCCTAACCCACCCCACCCCCAGCAGCCCCCCACCCAACCAGTGAGAGCGGTCTGTTTCCTCGTCCAATTGCTATTGGGCTTGGTCGTGTGACTTGCTATAACCAATGGAATGTTAGCAAATATGCCACTAGCAAAGGCTTGAAATATGCTTGTGCAGTTGGACTTGGTCTTTGTACTTCTATTGTTTGCCGTGAGAAGAGCATGCTTCTAGTAGCTGCTAATTCAAGGAGGATGAAAAGCACTGACTCTGGACCTGATCTGCAGGTTGGTACCAAGTCCAGTGTAGTCCATCCTACAGCCAAGTCCCCGATAACGAGCATATATATGAGCAAGGAAGATATACTTGTTATATACTGCTGAGTTTTGAGGTGGTTTGTTACTCAGTATTGTGGCGGTAGCCAACAAATACAAAAGGATATTCATTTCTTTTAAAGACTTTCTTTGGGCACTGTTGTGAAAGCTATAGCTTTCCATGTAGCATCAAGAACTTTACTGTTCAATGGCACCTATTTTAATGCCAATTTTGTCTCTGGTTACTGGCAAAACTGTTCAGGATTGAAAGCTCAGTTTAAAGAAATGCTTACAATTCAGATAGGAAGAAGAGTGCTGGTTGACCCTGTCTATCTCCACAAACGTGTCTGTACTTGGAAGTTGTTTCTAGGAAAGTATAATGGCCAGTGGCTCTTTTTTTTGTTGTTGGATCAGCTAGTTGTATGTCCTTAGTGGTACAAAGGGCAGTGAATACACAAAGATAGTGTCTTTAATTATGGAAAGAGCCTATTAAAATTCCATTTCGTCTTAAGAAGTAAACATATAAAGGAATCTGGAGGAGGCCAAATGCCTCTTTAAAATAATGATTGTCTTGGGCTAATTCCTTTACTGTGCCTTCAGCATCATTAGATGCCAATCCTACTGTGTAGGTTCATTTGCAAACAAAACTGATTAGAGACTGGAGGCTGTGTGCATGAGACTTCCCTAAAGCAGAGGTTTCAGAAACCTGCACATTGTTAAACTGGTTACCCTCAGTACTACTTTTATTTATTTTCTCTCTACATGGGGGGAAAAAGAAGGTTGTTTATTTCAAAGGGTATTAGAACCCATTCTTCAAAAGAGAATACTGAAAAAAGAGAAAAAAGGATATTGTGTAAAAGCTCAGAAGGTTTTCAGAATTTCCCTTTTTTGCCCATTATAAACATGATCTTTCCCTTTGCTCTGAGCTCCCCCCTCTGGCATTCATGGTATATTTCTCTTTCTAATACTACAAACTTCAAAGCTCCCCCTCCAAGTCATTTTGCAAACCCTCTAGACTGTAAAGTAATGATAGGGGCTGCTTTTATTTCCCAGAGTTTGTGGTGGGGGTGGATTGAGAAATGTAGAGGAATTGCTGGCAACATTTATTAACTTT
This sequence comes from Theropithecus gelada, assembly GCF_003255815.1. Lineage (NCBI taxonomy): Eukaryota > Metazoa > Chordata > Mammalia > Primates > Cercopithecidae > Theropithecus > Theropithecus gelada. The sequence goes on from NC_037670.1 coordinate 157,868,983, forward strand.
AATTTGGTGCAGAAAAAATCGGAAACCAAGTACCATACACCATTGATGTTGCTTCAAAGATACTTTGAGCTTGTTTAACCATTTTTTAAAGCTTGTGTGCCAGGACTGAAATGAGGTGCCTTTTACACAGACTTCAGGATTGTGATGTCATAATAGATAAATCCATGTATCTGTTTGTTTTTGTAATTAAAGCTTTATTCTTCCTCTTTTTTTGTTTTCAATGGCTATCTTTGTTCTGATAGAGACCGATTGCTTTATTGTAAGTAAACTCCTAACTATTGTGTGATAGTTTCTTTAAAAAGAAGACTGGTGATGCCTAATTTATTAGCATCATTTGAAATCTGATTTTCAATATGGCTTAATTTTCCAGAAAATAAAGTCTCTCCCATTTAAGCATTAAAGGTTGTATTTTAACATCTTTAATGGAAATTTTATAAAATACGTTTCTCAGGTTTGGTCCTTTTGTCACAATATACTGAGCACATTCAGACCTTTTCTGGTAACTGAAGGGCTGTCATTTTGAACCTGGTTAATGGATGCTTTGGTTGCACTTTTGCACACTACCCTTTATTGAATGTATTGTGATATGTCAGAGGTCATCTTGTCACTTGTGAAGGCACGGACAATGTTCCACGGTGCTGAACCAGTCCCGGACTTCCATTAAAAAAAAAAAAAAAATCTTCCTTGTTGACTCTTCATGCCCTCTGTCTTTCCCTTGCTTTTTGGGGGTAGGTTATCATGTCTAGCTATTGATTGTGTCTGTTTCAGACAAGCTCCTCTTGCTAAGTTGCTCAACTATTGTAGTATGAGCTACAAAGGCAGAGAACCAAGGTGGTTAGAATTGTGTGTAGAATAAGCGACCAGAGAGCACTCTGTGGCATCATGCGCGTGAATTCTCAGCTATGGATTGTATAACATAAGGAAATTTTGCCCCTGGAAATGTCCTTTTTTTCTTAATTTTCTCTTCCTTAGTTTCTGCTATTCTTATTAGTCCAGATTGCCAGGTAAAGTAGGTATTATTCTGCTAACAGTGGCAATGAAATGATACCTAAAACACTTTTATTGTAGAATTCTTTATCCTAGTCCCATCCATCTGTATTTGTGTTCCTTAAATTTTAGCTATTCCATGAAGATCCATTTCTGGGAAAAATGCTCCATTATCTAGTGATCTGTTAATTTCTAGAAGTATCTAGGTTGGGGGTAAAGTTATTGCTGTTTATTTTGCCACCTGGATTGTGCTGAATGGATAAGTGAATGAATAAATATGCTTCTTTTGGTACTAAAGGAAGTGGGTTTTTTCCTTTTTGTGTGTGTGATTAAATATTTGGTTACTTTTTTTTTCTCTTAATTTGTTCTTGTCCTTTATTCCTTAGAGCCACATAAGGAAGGACAGGGTGAAAGAATTTGAATTATCTCAGGGTTTTTTTTTTTTTTTTTTAAAGTAGATAGAATTTGCTCTTGCTATTCATTTCAAGAAACTGGTGCTCTTGCATCAGCCTGCTTGTTTTTGAAAGACGTTTTTCTTGGCATCCATACAAACTAATGATAAGAACTGTATCAAACCCAGAGTGGCGTGGGCCTTCCTTGTGCTGCCTTCTGACTGTTTCAGCTGCTGTGTCTGTACTTGCCCTTCTATGTGCCCTGAGCTCTGCCCTCTGACTGAGAAGATCTAGAATTTGACTGTCCTCTTTAGGCCGGAGCTATCATTACTCATATAAATGATACTCTTTTTTGAGATAGCTTTCTCCTTTCCTCTTCATTTGGCATCAAAACTAATAAATGATGAAACTAACTTCCTTTCCAGTAATGAGAACCTTTCTCTTTTTCTCTTTTTTGTCTCTCTTTTCCTCAGTGAAAGCAGTGTGGTGTTAAAAAAAAAAAAACAAAAAAAACCAAAACCCTAGTATTATTCATATCTTATGGGATACTCTACTGGCATAATACTTCTAATACTTCTTTACTAAAGCCTAGAACCATAGAGTTCAGTTTTGGGGACCTGACAAAAGAGATAAGATAGACCTATGAAATAATCAGCCTCTTTAAGTATCATCATATACCCTTCCTATATATGAGCCAGTGGCTTTCAATTGGATTTAATCAGTATATGGTTATTAATGTGCACTATTATGGAATGCACTGTGCTCTATGCAAAAAAAACCAAAAATCCAAAAATGAAATCTTCACCCCCACGCCCACCCCCTTTATTTTAGCTTGTAGGAAATGCATTTCTTCTATTTTCCTTGTGTTGATAATTACTTTGGAGTAACTTATGATCTTTTCCCATGAGCTTTGTGTCAATTTTCTGGAGGCATATACTTTTATATAAATTTGCCTGTTGGCCCTGTCTATAAATTGAGGATGAATTGATTAAAAAATAATACATCTGAGTGACTATGGATGGGTTTGTGTTGGAGTGTGTGAGGATGCGAGGATCTTCCGTGATTCATTGAGATATATAGTGGTCATAGTAAAGGCTAATTTAAAAATTTCTCTTTATTTTTGATTTCTTTTTAAATTTTGCATGTTATCCAAATTTGTTAGAGAGTTTCATTTTAAAGTACTGAAAATATTTGCCCAAATTAATATTTGTGTTCTATTAATATTTGCCCAAATTAATATTTGTGTTTTTTTGGCTTTTATAGTTTCTCAAATTTACTTATATTTGTGTTACTAGAGTTTTTAGATATTTATTCTGATTATGGCTTATGATGTAATTATCCACCAGATGTTTAAGTATTTTACCTTTTTCTATTATTTACGAGAGAAAAAAATGAACTGTAAGCTCCCTGTGGTACAATTTTCTGTTCAGAAGAAATGCAAAAGTGTGGTGGCATTCATTTTGTAGCTCACGGTCTTTTCCCATTTTCAGTTATCTGGTGATCACTTACTATTTGCTCTAAACTCCAGACTAATGCTGGACAATGAAGAAGAATGCCTCTGACTTTGTGGAGCTCACATCTGGATGGGAAAACAGTGCTACTGGTTTCACCACTAAAATTTTCCACAGTATTTCTTTGTTTCCATTTTAAGATCAATAGGATATTTTATTATCTAATATTTTTTCCACTTCAGATCTTTTATTTCCCCATTTTTCTGTGATGTTCCGTAATGATCGTAAATGACTCCACAAGTGCGTGCGTGAATTCCCTTAAGATCCTCTGCCTCCCATCATCCAGGCCTGCTGATTGGTATGAGTTCCGTATTGTCAAGTGTTCCCCATCTGCTTTTTGTCAGTCGCTATTTTTGCAAAGTCTTCATTCTCTCTAATTATACAAATATGTCTTCTTCATTTTTCTTGTCAAAGACAAATTAAAAAGAATTAGTTCAGTTTCTTAGCTAGTTTAGTCTTCATTAATTCCAAACCCCACTCCATTTTTAGCAGCATTTTCCTTTTCCTAGTCTTTGTCCCGCTCTTGGTAATTTTAAAAGCTCCTCTTCTCGTGTCTGACTTATTTGAGTAGCATGAATTAATTTGCTACCTCTGACTCTTTTCTGTAAGTTTTAGCTGACTGTAACAAGATACTTTTTCACTTTTCTCCATATTTAGTTCACATCAGTCTTTGTCTGTAGATATTTGAAGAGTCATTTGTGAAACTACATTAGGTGTTTCTTGTTCATTATCATTTTCCCCAAGAGGAATTTTAATCCTATGTGTGTTAATTATTTAATTATCCTAATGATGTCTCATATGGTACCCCTGGCCTCTTGCACACTGATGGAATTAATTCCTTATCCCAGGGCTCCTCAGAGTTCCTGATTCCTTAATGTTTATACTTTTATATTTAAATAGTCTTATATTAGTTTTTAAGTAACTTTCCCCTGGTTTTTCCTTGTCATCTTGATTTTGTCTCTTATGTCTCTAATGCCCTATGTTCTTTTGATGTAAATATTATGACATTAGTTTCTTCCTTTCTGTTGCCTCCAGTGGGGGTTGTTATTATCTAATATACTCTGGTTTTCAAGCTTTAATGCCATGAGAATCACCTGGAATGCTTGTTAAAAGTCCAGATTTCTGAGTCTTAGCCCCAGACATTCTAATTCATTTGGTTTGTGAAGAGCCTAGATATGAAGAGCCAAACATCCCAAGAAGTTTTATTGAGGCGGTCTACTGAGGCGGTCCACTACGGCTACCACCTGCTAACTGCCATCCTTTATCTTAAACGCAGCAGCCAGATTTTTCATCTCAGAACATTTATAAAATGCCTGCTCTCTGTTAGGCACTCAGAATATCACAGTGAGCAAAATGGACATTGTTCCTGATCTTGCAGTTCTTATAGTATGTTGAATTGCTTTCTTCATCTTAAAAACTTATTTGATTACCTGTTGCTTACAGATGACAGTAGGTCAGTTCATTAGTATTTTCCTGAGGTGCTGAGAGAACGTAAGAACAACGACTGGGAATCAGGAAATTTGACTTACAGGTTTGGTTTTACTTCTGCCTCTGTACACATATGTTTTTGTGTATGTGTGTATATGTATGTGTGTGTTTCACTTGTAAAATGTATGTGTGTGTTTTACTTGGAAAATGAAGGAGATTAGGCTGGATTACCGCTGTTCCTTTCAGTCAGTATTTGAACCTCGGTTTCGGTTTCCATCTTCAAGATGTTACAGTTATTTAAAGGAAATGTACCTTATTTCATCAGTTCTTTTTTTTTTTGGAGACAGAGTGTCACTCTCTCTCCAGGCTGGAGTACAGTGGGGTGATCTCAGCTCACTGCAACCTCTGCCTCCTGAGTTCAAGCAATTCTCCTGCCTCAGCCTCCCGAGTAGCTGGGATTACAGGCCCCCACCACCACGCCCAGCTAATTTTTGTATTTTTAGTACAGACGGAGTTTTATCATGTTGGCCAGGATGGTCTCGATCTCTTGACCTCATGATCTGCCTGCCTCAGCTTCCCAAAGCGCTGGGATTACAGGCGTGAGCCACCACACCCGGCCCATATTTCATCAGTTCTAATGTATCATCACTTATCAGATCCCTCCCAACTTCAGAGATGTTAAAATGTGAAATAATAGGTATCATATGATCCATGAAGTATAGTGTACGTATTTGTGTGTGAGTGTGTTTGTAGTTGTGAGGATAATGATACCACACAAAGCTACCTTCTGACTACTGACACATGGTTACTTGGGACCAAAAAAGCTGTATCACTGGTCTGACACTCCTGAAAGACTCAGGATTTATTAAGAGACATAAAGCCTATAACACAAAAGAAGCAAAGATGTAGGAGGAGATTACCAGTCTCTCAGCCCAGATGACCCTTCCCATGTTTTCTCTGGACCTGCCTCACTGTCGAATTGTGTAGTGTGTAAAGATTCCTAACAACCAAGCCATCAGTGGGACTATAACTCCCTGGGTAACTCTTCCATCTATCACTCACCTCTGACATCTCCAGGAAACCAAACTCAGATGAGCACAATTCTTATTATGAGTTATAGCTTCTTTATTTATTTTTTTACTTGTTAATTCAATATATTCATTTGAAAGCATTAAAAAATAAATTTAGTGATTAAATTGAATAATCACTTACGGCAACCCTCTCCCACCCCCACAGGGACACACAGTTTAACCATTTCCGAGTCGAGGCCTTGCATAGGTGACATTAACTACTGTTTACACTCTTCAGGAAGTTGTCATAGTTCTTGCACACTGCAATGGCTTTCTTATCTCTCTTCATGTTTTCACTGGATCTGAGTCTTCCTGGGAGGGACAGTGACTTATTCAGGGATTCAGAGGAAAGTACAGTACTGGAATCAATTCTGCATTTTTATAAAAGCTCTCATTCTGTTATTTTTCCCACCTTTATCTCCACCCCCCATTATCCGTTCAATTCTGTCTTCCTTCCAAGTACTTTTAGCCTTAGAATTAACTTCTCGTGCTATAGTTGGTCATCAGTGTTCATGATGTGGCTGGAAATGTCAGAGACATTTAAACCAGAGCAACTCCATGTTGGTTAAGGGCTGGGTAAAATAAGGCTCAGACTTACTGGGCTGCATAATCCAGATGGTTTTAAGTTACAGGATGTGATAGGAGGTCAGCACAAGATACAGGTCATAAAGACCTTGCTGATAAAATAGGTTGTAGTAAAGAAGCTAGCCAAACCCACTAAAACCAAGATGGCAATGGGCGTGACCTCTGGTGGTCCTCACTGCTACACTCCCACCAGCAATGTGACAGTTTACAAATGCCATGGCAATGCATTGTAACTTCCATAGATGAAGTTACCATATACGGAAGTTACCCTAGAAAGGGGAGAGGTGAATAATCTACCCCTTGTTTAGCATATAATCGAGAAATAACCACAGAAGTGGGTAGCTATCAGTCCTTGGGGCTGCTCTGTGGAGTAGCCATTCTTTTATTCCTTTACTTTCTTAATAAAACTGGCTTTCACTTTACTCTGTGGACTCACCCTGAATTCTTTCTTGTGTGAAATTCAAGAACCCTCTCTTGGGGTCTAGATCAGGACCCCTTTCTGGAAACAGAAACATGTTAGTACTATTGCGAGATTTTGGCTGAGGTCTTCTATTTCAGATTGTAACATCAACAGCCAGTGGCAAATGCCAAATAAATGATAGACTGTAAGTACCAGGGGAGTTACAGGAAAGTAGAGATCACTGAGTTGTTGGAAAGTGCAAAAGATGGAAGAGATATTTACAGCAAGTAAGATCTGGAGAAGCAGTACCAGAAAGAGAGTTAGGAAAGTATATGGAATGTGTGGACGGAAGGAATATAATGAAGGGACTAGACAGAAGGTATGCATGTAAGATGTGTGAAAGAAAATCCTGGTCAGGTAGGTTGGGACTGGCTCATAGAGGGCCTAGAAATTCCACCTGAAGATTTTCAGTTGCATATTTTATGGAGCAAGGGTTTCTAATTGTCTTTTTGCCTTGTTTTTGAGACATAGTCTCACTCTGTCACCAAGTCTGGAGAGCACTGGTGTAATTTCGGCTCACTGCAACCTCCGTCTCCCAGATTCAAGTGATTCTCATGCCTCAGCCTCCCTAGTACCTGGGATTACAGATGTGTGCCTCCACGCCTGGCTAATTTTTGTAGTTTTTTTTTGTAGAGATGTGGTTTCACCATGTGACCAGACTGGTCTTGAGCTCCTGGCCTCAAGCGATTCACCCACCTTGGCCTCCCAGAGTGCTGGGATTACAGGCATGAACTACCACGCGCTACTGTGCCCAGCCTCTAGTTATCTTGAAGAGGCATTTATCACTTCCTCTAAGGTTCCAAACATCTTCTAAGAGATGTGACTTGCAAATGATACAGTGGGGCTAATTTTGACTCACACCGTTAAGCCTCTGTGGGGGGTGTGTGTGTGTGTGTGTGTTTGTGTGTGTGCGTGCATACCTATGTAAATACAACATCCCTACTGGTGCTTATTCCTAAGATGGGAGTCCTTGAGCAGAGTGGGGGACAGTGCATTGCTGCTGGCTGAGTTCTCCTCCAGTGAATAATCCTGAAATACTGTGAAATGAAATTGTGACCACATGGTCATTCAGATCTGCTGATAACTAATGATTGACCCACTTACAAGGCTTGCCAATAAGCAATTGCAAACCATTAGAGGTTTTTCTGTTAGCTTATTTTTTGCATATTATGTTTATTTTCATGTGTGTTTTTTAATACCTGCAGTTGATAGTTTGAAATTCTTGTTTTAGAAAGGATGTACTGGACATAGTTGATGAATTGGAGGTGATAAAATCTTAAGCCATATTAAAAAGACCATTTTGAAAGTCTAGCATGAGATGAGGGGAACAGAATAAGGACAATGAGAATAGAAAGAGGTGGTTATTAGACAGTAGAAAGGATGAATTAGAGAATAATTAGAGGGAGAGTTTATTCATTTAGTAAACATTTATTGAAATTTATTACACTGTGGAGATTTAAAGCTGAAAAAGCTGGACCCCACTTCAGAGAGCCCCCAGTAGCTAAGTAGTGATGGTATGCTGTGCTTCAGGATGAAACAGGCTGAAGCGCCCTTGAGGCATGAAGTGATGCCTCAGGCTACTGGGGATGGGGAATGAACTAGAGAAGAACTTGTAGGGTGGTATTTGAGCCTATTTATAAGCAAAAAGAAACAACCTAGTAGAGAAAAAGAGATGATCTGGGAGAGAGAAGAGGAGATTAATAAAGTGAATTATGGAGGAGGTGAGAGTAGAAGGATTTTGACTGCTAGGAGAAGGCATTTGAAGGAATTGAAGATTTGCTGGATACTGAAGAAAGGAATGAATCAAAGATGACCAAGGAATCAGTTGTGTGTGACTGAAAGAATGGTGGTCCCATTTGTAATAAAGAGATGAATCTGTTTTTAAATACATTTGAGTTTGAGATAATGGGAGTCCAGAGGAGGCTTGTACTGAAGGTTGATAGGGTTGACCTGTGAAAGATAAGGGTGAACACCGTTGATTACAGAGGAGTGTAATGACAATGTAATCTACAATACAAAGTGCCTCTCTTCAGGACTTGGGTGTTTGTGAAGTAGTAGAGTGAGAAGCTCCGGTTGCTGTGACAGGAACCAGCGGGTGAGATTTAGAACAATTTATTTTCCTGTAGGGGTGGTGTATAACTGCTTCGTCTTCACATCTTCTTCCGGAGTCACATTTGTCCAGGATCTCAGGCACAGGCATGGTTGTGGAGGCTCGACCTCGCATGGGCAGTGGAAGCACTGTTAGACACAGAAATGCCCTTTTCAAGGCTGGGGTGGGTTCCCAGGAGACCCTAGCAGGGAGGCCCAGGGCAAGGGGAAAGATGAACAGTTGACATACCAGCCTCTTGGTAAAGTCTCATGCACAGTACAGAATGTGGGCCCATTTCTGCTTTCTCCACCAGAGAGCAGCTGGATAGCCTTGGATGGAGTTAGAAATCAGCCTCTAGGTCTATGAAATGCCTATTTCATAGGCATTAGTTGTTCCTGAGTCTATTGTCACTTCAGTCTGGTGATAGAAACTCAAATACCAAAAACTCCTCTGTGACCTTTTCCATGGTCACGCACCAGGGTGCAGAATCCAGCAGATGCTTTGGGTGAGTGTTTGTCTCTGCTGCTCTACAGATTCACTTCCATACAGGTTGTCTTGACCTCTCTGGGGGCGTCAGTGGGTGGTATGAGTGGCCTTTAACAAAGGTTCTCCCATTTTCCTGGCTGTGATGAGGAGCCAGAACTAGTTACAGTATCTAAGGACCCCAGAGCTCCATCCCTCTGTCTCAAAGTTATATTTCGAGAAAGGTCATTTGGAAAACACCCCCTCCCATAGGGGCATGTAGTGTTTAAGCGTTGTCTTCTATACACAAAAAGCTCAAACTGTATAAGAAGCACCTGTATTGGAAGATGATGCCCAGATAAGGAAAGCTGGGAGTGTGGCCTTTATTTTGGCCATTGTGCCAGGCAGGACCAGGGACAAATGACAAACCCCAGAAACTATGTGGTTCAGGGAATTACGAGCATTTCCTGTTCTCTTGGGTCAGGAGACCTGGGTATACTGATATCCGGGCCCAAAAGAGATGCTGAAAACCAGGTCTTCATAAGAGTGGAGTGTAGCTCACTTTCTGATTGTGTATAGCCATGGGTTCAGTCTGAGTGTTTCTTCAGAAGCCAAATTATAAAGTCAGGCTGGCTGACCAAAGGAGTTTTAGTCCAAAGGGGCAAGAGAGATTCTGGATGAGAGCCAGCAGAATGGACCAAGGAGACCAGCAAATGAAGAGCAGAGGGTAGCAAGTGGGGCTTGGCATTTCCTTCAGGCTCTTTATTCTTCCTGAATCTCCCTCCTTCCATATGCTTCAATTTGGACACATACTTAGCGAGGTGGAGACTAACATTTATTAAGGATTGACTTTGTACCAGATATTGTTTTATGTGTTGGGGCCACAGCAATGAACAAGATAGAACAAGACAATCTTATACCCCCGTTTCCTGCCCCGTGGATCAATGTCTTAGTGGACAGGTGGAGATGGTAAACTCCTATACACATAGGGTAATTCCTTACTGATGACTTCCTATGAAAAAGCTACAATTAGAGAACCAGCGCTGTAGGGTGTGATTTGTTCTATAGGTGTTAAAGCTAGTGCGGTCAGCAAACCTTCTTTGAAGAGGTGGCATTTGGGTTGAGTCCTGAGTGGTGAGAAGGAGTGCCACATTAAGATTGAGGGAAGGGAGAAGAAAATTGGGTCTTGTATTTTGGCTGTGTTAAACGTCGGTTTCCTGTGGTACCTGAGATCATGAGCAGGTAGGTCAGTGGTGTCAGCTTGTCGGTGCTCAGGTCAGAGGTCTGGGATGACAGATTGCAGGGCCTTACCAGATAGATTGTATTTTAAAGTCACAGGACTGGATGAGATGGCATTTTCACACTTTTTTGGAGCTCTTTTTAATCATGTGTATTTGCCTGGAGATTAACAACACGTAAGATTCTTATTTTAAATAGAACAGATTTTTTGTTGAATGAGGCAGAACTTTGAGGGCATGAATATGATTTTGTGTATCTATGTTTTTTTCATGTTTCTGGACCGTATGTGTACTGATTGACAAGTTCCTCCTGTCATGTACTTGATGGCTAAAAGACAGCAATTCTCAAAGTTTTCAGCTTATATCCTGACAAATGGAAAATTTTCTAAACTCATTATAGAATCTACTCAAGTGTGCATATGCAGTCATAGGTTTCTGATCTTCAGATTTATTAAGAGTCCCAGAAATCTCTCTTAGTAAATACTGTATTTGAAAGAGATAGCTGGAACGTGTGTCAAGTGCTGTATAGGTAACACACATCTGAGGTTCCAAAACCTGTGTGAGGTAGAAAGATATTGTACTCTTTCCTTTGCAATTGCGTGGGGTAGGACTTTGGACTATAAAGTGACTCTGATGGGAAAACACAACCAAACATTGTTAGGACCAGTCTTAGAATCCAAGGCTTTAATTTATATGCCAGGGTCTTTCCACTCCTTCAGTGGTTCTCAGCCTTGGCCCCATATTAGCTTCGTCTTGGGAAGTTACAAAATAAAATAAAACAAAAAGTCCAGCAACTGTGCCTCCACCTCAGGGGCCTGGACAGTTACTTCAAACAAACGAACAAACAAATCAACCTCTCCTGGTGATTCTGATGTGCAGTAGTAGCTGTGAGCCTCTGCCCTATTCCACATTGCCTTACCAGGAGCTGCGTTATCTGGTGTGTTGTTACCCTGTAATCCAGCACTTTGGGAGGCTGAGGTGGGAGGATTGCTTAAACTCAGCCCAGGAGTTTAAGAACAGCCTGGGCAACATAGCAAGACCCCATCCCTACAAAAAATACACAGAACAATTAGCCAGGCATGGTGGTGCATGCCTGCAGTCCCAGCTACTCAAAAGGCTGAGGTAGGAGAATCAACTGAGCCCAGGAGGTCAAGATTGTAGTGAGCCGAGATTGCACTACTGCACTTCAGCCTGGGTGACAGAATGGAACCCTGTCTTAAAAAAAAAAAAAAAAAAAAAAAGACTGAACCAACTGGGATGCTTCTAATGACCTTGTTAAGGAAGTTCTCTCTTTTCTTTAAGTCTCAAGCAGAGTCCTTCCTCTTTCTTGTGACTGTTTCTGTTTCTGGTTGTGAGTTTGCGGGTATCACACATTCTTTCTCTGGTATCGGTATTCTCTCTGGCTGTACATGAGACCAGTGAAACTGGACTAACTCCTTTCTTCCCACAGCCCAATTTAATTACAACCAAAACCTGTCAATAAAACTGTTTTCTTGTTTACGAGGGAGACTTTATTCCATTTTTTGGATAGAGAGAGATGCTTTTTATTTTTTGCCCTCCTCTGTGCTATAAAATTATCTCTGGAGATTCGATAGTGTTTTTGAAGGTTATTCCTAGCTTTTAACATAGGGCTGTCTGTAAAATGAAGATAGCTTCTTCTCTAGTTTGCTCACTGTTAGCTAGTGAAAACATGCCGGCTTATAACTTGGCGAGATTACTCTGAGCTACTCAGGGCACGGTCCTCAGTCCAGCGACCAGTCTGCTCACTATTACCCATCCTTGATGAAATAAGTACAGAAATCGCGATGAAGCCACTAGAAACTCCTAGTGATTTGGAAAACATAACTTTAGATTTTGTTCATCTTTGTCTTTTTAAAAAATACACTTTTAATGTTTTGTAAAGTATCAAAAACTGATGATAGATAATTTCAGAAGCCATGGACTAGATCTCTGAATCCAGTAGTCACTGAGAGAACTAATAACTACCCCTGCTCTTTTCACTAGTAGAAATAATATTCTTGATTTGTGACTGTTTTGAGGATGTAGAGTAACACACTGTAAGTGGTAAATTTCAAGTTCTGGCACTGGGCATTAGCCTAGAGCTTAGCCTTAATCTACAATATACATTTTTCAACCTGCTTCTGATACTTTCCACCTGTCCTCTCTAGGCTGCAGTTTACATTTGCAGATGTTTCTATAACCGTTTGAAGATTCAGGAACATTTTGGTTGGTTTTTAACCATAAGTGAAGTTATAAAGGGGATAGATAGATTTCAGTTTGCTTTGGCAGCTTTTGTTTTCATTTTTGAGTGATTCTGACCAAGTCAACTCCACAGTTCATCATTTTATATAGTCACTTGTATTTTGGCTGTACACTAGTATGTTCTGTAAAGTACATCATTTTCTAAAGTACATTGAGGCATGAAAACATCAGTGTTAATCCTTTTCTGTTACACGTTGTTTTAGGCAAAGACTTCTGCTTGCTTCTTCCTAACTAGGATGTATAGATCCTCTTACAGATGAGAAATAAACATTGCTTCACTCTCTCGCCTTCTGTAGAGTCTACCAGGCAGTTCCTCCACTCCCTTTTTGTATAGTATTATTCTTACTATAAGAATAATGCATGCTTTTTATAGAATATTTGGGAAATACAGAAAAGTGAAACAGGAGAGTTAACTTTTTTATATTCCTAGCACTTAGAGAATTCACATTTTTATGCATTTCCTTCTTCAAATTTTGCTTCATTAAAAATTACAAAATTTTCAACATATTGGGAGTACAAAATTCTATGTGCTTATTTAAATAAGCTATTTTTTCTGTTATCAATAAATGTAGATATGTATATTATAAAAATGTTAAGAAAATAGAGAAAACCTACAAAGAAGGTTTAAAAATCAACCAGAATCCTATATCCCAGGGACAATTTTTAACCTTCACTTATATTTACTTACTTTTTTAATTGGATTCATATCATAATTATTTTTAAGTGTACCTAAAACGGGCATTGTCACAGGTTACGGATGACAGAAGAGTTAATAAAAATACTAATGACTCAGGTCATTCAGTTTGAGTTTCAAAGATGTGAAAAATTATTTCTGAAGTTCCTAAGGAAAAAGTATCTATTTATGTTGTGATATGTAACTCTTCCCTTTAGAGAGAAAGATGTACTTTTTATTTAGTAGTTGTCAAGGAATATTGTCCCAAATGTGTTTAAAATAGTTGAGCCACTATTAGTAAGTGCTAGAAAGAACAATACTGCTGTTGTCTTAAGTGTTCAACTAAAATACTGTGACTATGGGTTAAAAAGTGGCTCTAGGTGAGGGACAGAGCAGGAAAAAGTACAGTTCAGTGAAGCATTTCTGGGCCTCCCTTTGCCCTTGGACTGTGGAGTATGCCCCACTGCACTCAGTCTAGTTAGATAACTAACATTGGAGCTGGGAAACCACCAGTCCTATATATTGTGACTTCTTTATGCTTTCAATACCATTTTTACTCATTCCTCATGTATCTTTTTTTTGTTTTTTTTTTGAGACATGGTCTTGCTCTGTCACCCAGACTGGAATACAGTTGTGCGATCGTGGCTTACTGCAGCCTTGACCTCCTGGGCTTAAGCAATCCTCTCACCTCAGCTACCTTAGCAGCTAGGATCACAGGCCACACACCACCATGGCTGTCTAATTTTTAATTTTTTTTTTTTTTTTTGTAGAGACAGGGTCTCACTATGTTGCCCAGGCTGGTCTCACAAAGTGCTGGGGTTATAGGCATGAGCCACCATGCCCAACCTAGAGCAGGTCTTAAGCCTCCTTCCTCCGCTTACGGTGGATAGAATTGTATCACCCCAAAAGGTATGTTCAAATCCTGACGTCTGGTATATGTGAATATGACCTTTTTTAAAGAGAGGGTCTTTGCAGATGCAGTCAAATTAAGATGAGGTCATACTGAATTAAATTGGGTCCCAGTCTAATGACTAGTGCCCTTACAGGAAGATGGAAATTTAGGCCAGGTGTGGTGATTCACACCTGTAATCCCAGCACTTTGGGAGGCCGAGGTGGGTGGATCACTTGAGGTCGAGAGTTTGAGACCAGCTGGCCAACATGGTGAAACCCTGTCTCTTCTAAAAATACAAAAATTAGCTGGGTTTGATGGCACACGCCTGTAATCCCAGGTACTCAGTAGGATGCTGAGGCATGAGAATTGCTTGGATCTGGGAGGTGGAGGTTGCAGTGAGCCGAGATCATGCCACTGCACTCTAGCCTGGGTGACAGTGAGACTCTGTCTCAAAAAAAAAAAAAGAAGAATACGGAAATTTGGTTACAGAGAAGATACACTGGGAATGTCATGTAATGATGGAGGCAGAGATTCAGAGTAAAACTTGTACATGCCATGGAACGCCAAGGATTACTGGCTACCACCAGAAGCTAGGAAGAAGTAAGGAAGAGTCCTCCCCTAGAGACCCCAGAGGGAGCATGACCCTGCCGGTACCTTGATTTAAGATCTGCAGCTTCTAGAACTGCAAGAGAATACATTTCTGTTGTTTTAAGCCACGCAGTATGTGGTCATTTGTTACTGTAGCCCTGAGAAACTAACACACGTCTCATGAACACCTGTGTCTGAACTTGCTCAAGTTGTTTTCTGAGCTTTCTTAAATGCAAGGATAATTTCTTTTAATACACTGTTTTTTCTTTACAAATCTATCAACATTGCTCCTTAGTCTTCTGTCATTTAGTGTTACAGAAAGTATATAGCTATCGTGATTTTTGTTCTTTTTATAAGTTCCTTATTCTACCTGTATCTAGATAAGTGTAATTTCATTGTTTTCCCTTCAAAATGTGGTAAACTCATTTGTCTTACTCATGGTGTTTTTTTCTTTAAAGCAAGAAAATACATATTTGTGTGTGTGTGTGTGTGTGTGTGTGTGTGTATGTATACACATATCTCTTTTTACAAAAGTTATTTCTGTAATTCTTAGATTGAATCCCTGTTCTAAAATTTTTATGTCTATCGTCTCTCCTCAACTTTTTCAATCTTTATTGTTGCTGTATTTCCCATCTTTATTTGGGAGTATTTCTCAATTTGTTTTTTGCATTTCGGATTTTATTTTCTAGGATATCAATTGTTATTTCCTAGTTCCTTTATTATGGCTTTCTCTTCTGAAGTTATAGCATTTTAACCTTCCTTATAATTCTTATCTTTCCCTTGTCTCCCCTTAAAAAAAATCTTATCCTGGTATCTTTTCCTTGTAATCTGTTTTCTCTTTAAAGATTTCTTTTACTGTTGCAAGTGGCTATGTGTTCTTGTATGCTACTGAGGATGCCAGGATTTACTGAAAATTTCTTGTTTCTAGTTTTTGGGTTTTTTTTTTTTTTGAGACAGAGTCTCACCCTGTTGCCCAGGCTGCACTACAGTGCAGCTCACAGTAGTCTCAAACTCTTTGACTCCAGTGATCCTCCTGCCCCAGTCTCCTGAGTAGTTAGGACTACAGGGGTGTGGTACCACACCCATTTAATTTTTATTTTTTGTAGAGATGGGGTTTTGCTTTCTTGCCCAGGCTGATCTTGAACTCCTGGCCTCAAGTCATCCCCCTGTTTTGGCCTCCCAAAGTACTGGGATTACAGGCATGAGCCACTGTGTCAGGCCTCTAATTTCTTGAAATGTATCTTTTCCTCACTTTTTCTTTTCCCTGTTTACTCATTCTCAAATGAGAGGAAATCTACCTGGACCTCGTGTTTGCTGACTCTTGGAATACGAAGACTGCCTTTTAGCCTGTTATTTAAATGTGTGTTAATGAAATCTTTTTCTGAGTTTTACTGCTAGTAGTCAGTTTCATGTATACATATGCTAGCTCAACTCCTTGTTAACATATAATGCAAATCTGTTTTTCTGAGATGGTACTTCAACCTGTATCACTATCTGGCTTCCTGAAACACAGAAAATAATAAATGAATTACTAAGGTAAACATAAATCATTTTCCATGATTATTTTTGTATTTATCTACAGTATTTTACAAAAGATGATTCTCTTTGTCAACTCCATTGTTAGTCCTCTCTACTTCCTAGTAGATTGTGTAATTTGAAGTACTATTTCTAATGGATGCAGGACAAGAAGTGTTCGGGTGGGATGGTGAGCGGGAGGGCTAGCTGCTTCTCAGGCCAGCAACTATGCGGTCGTGAACGGTTGCTCACTTCGGTTTGGAGAGTACAGACAGTGTAAGAGTGGGGGAAAGGCTTTTTATACCTACTTCCAAGTGAGAAGATTACTTTCCTTCTTACTTGCAACACAAACCATTCAGTGTACGTGTTAACTGTCTTCCATTGAGCTTGTATTTAGTGGAGATTGTTTAAAGATTCTGGCTGTATTGTGTATGGGTCCAGATTTTTTTTTTTTTTTGACATTGTGAAGCTTTTTTGTTTGTTTGTTTTATATTTTGCATTCATAGATATTTGAATGGGTATGTGGGAGAGATCATGTGGGGTATTACTAGCCAAATACCATTTTAACTTGGAAGTCTGACATTTGTTCCTCATTTCTACTTGTAGGTTTCCTAATGACTTGTAATTTAGGGCGATATCCTCTTTTGATCTTATTTTCTTTAGCTCTAAATGGGATTTCAAATTTAAATGTGTTTTAGTTAGCAGATTAACATAAATGTTTATTAATTCAGGTAACTTACTAATATTTTATTTGTTAATATTTAAGAGAAAATTATTTCTCTTGTATTCCTGAATGAATTTTCTTTCTTTCATTTGTTTGATAGACTCAATATTTAAAATGTTTTACTTTCTCTTTTATTTGTATATTTTCCTCTCTCATCTCCAGGCATATATTATTTAAAAACCTGGAGTCAGAGAAAGAGTTATAAAGACTTATTTGGGGATTTGAGCTAATAGCCACCCATCAGCTGAGCTAGGAACACGATGAAATGGATTCTCAGTTCTGATGTTTCATCCCTAAGGTCTCCAGCATGATGCTAGTTTCCAGTGTGTCGGTAGCGTAGACCTGCTCAGCCCATAGCTAATTGATATGATGGAAGGAGGTCAATGATTTTGAGTTGGAAACACAACTGTATGTCAGGATAATTACAGAGAAACCTGTTG
Source organism: Theropithecus gelada (assembly GCF_003255815.1). Lineage (NCBI taxonomy): Eukaryota > Metazoa > Chordata > Mammalia > Primates > Cercopithecidae > Theropithecus > Theropithecus gelada. Next base: position 157,886,299 of record NC_037670.1, read on the forward strand.
CCTTGTTATTACCTTTTTTTAAAAAAAATTTTAATTGTAGTAAAAACCATAAAATTTACCATCTTAACCATTTTTTTTTTTTTTTTTTGAGACGGAGTCTCGCTCTGTCTCCCGGGCTGGAGTTGCAGTGGCCGGATCTCAGCTCACTGCAAGCTCCGCCTCCCGGGTTCACGCCATTCTCCTGCCTCAGCCTCCCGAGTAGCTGGGACTACAGGCACCGCCACCTCGCCCGGCTAATTTTTTTTGTATTTTTTAGTAGAGATGGGGTTTCACCATGTTCACCAGGATGGTCTCGATCTCCTGACCTCGTGATCCACCCGTCTCGGCCTCCCAAAGTGCTGGGATTACAGGCTTGAGCCACCGCGCCCGGCCCATCTTAACCATTTTTAATTGTACAGTTCAGTAGTGTTAACTATATTCACATTAGTGTTATCTTTTATTGCCTTTATCTTTGAAAGCTTTTTGTCCTACTCTGAAGAGCTGAGGCTCTGATAATTAGCCTGATGCACTGTGAACAGGCTGTTGAACAGTCCAACTTTTCTCATGGAAGGAACCAAAGACAAAATGAGAGAATAAAAGCAGAGAGGAGGGAAGAGGAATATAGCTTAGATTATAAATGGTCCCTACAGCATTATTAGTAAATGTCTCCTTTCCTTGATTCCAAGACCCTAAGAAGTGTAAGATTAGGACAAAAAAGTAAAACTACCTTAAATGTGTATACATCTATCATAAGATAACTATTGATTTTTAGATACATGAAAAAATGTGAGCAAATGTGTACCTTAGAATCTGAGAAATACCAGGAAGTCTCCCACATGGTGATAGGAAGCAGCAAATGTTGTGTCTGAGGAGGAAGTTGGTGACTAGAGTAGAACAGTGCCACAGCACTGGCATCTAGAAGGTCACAAGCCATGTTCCCTCAATAGCCTCTGCCATCCTCATGCCCTACCCAACCTTTAGCTCTCTGTGCATCTCGTATGTCCAGAATAGCTAATGCTCATCCATTCTAGATAGCAGTTTTATTTTTTTCTATAAATGTTATTTTTAACTAAGTTGTTTGATTCTCTACCATTATGGATTGTTGAGAGCAACTGACAGCCTGACAAATGTACCCTGTGGAACATGTGCTTAGCCATGATGACGGAATAGCCAACAGAATGTTACATATGTAAACTACTCAGCTTTGTGTTCACTCTGGGCAAATGAACAACATATGGACATTTGAAATATATGTGTGTTTAAAATTCTGTCATGTGAGGTTAGTTGTGGAATTCGATAGTCCATTTTGTATTTGTTTCCATGTGAAAAGGGCCTTATAATGTCATTACCAGTTGTTCGTTAATCTCCTTTCCCTTATGTAAAGTCTCCTTTTGTCCTCCCTCTGCCAGTCTGTAAGTTTGTCATGACATTTATACATGGAATGGATTGTTACCTTTTCTGGGAGGAGAATAAACCATAAATATGAACGAGGCATTAAAAGAGCTTAGCATAAATCACTAAGAAAAATCTGTAGACTTGAGAATATAAAAATCATGGTGAATTATAAATAATACAGCAAGGTTATAGAAATCATTTTATGTAAAGGCAGACATATATTTCTACTTCTCCCAATAAGTTCCAATGATTTTAATATCATTGGTTGACCAGCTTCTATAGTAGGAATATAGGGGTGGAATATAGTAGAAAGTTCCATAGTGAAAATTCTGGGAGATCATTGGTAGCATGGAACAGTAATACTTTCTGTTGGAGATTGCATTTGCTTTATATTGTTATCAAATTATCAAAAGAAATTTTACATTTTCTTTCTATATTTGCTCTTGGATAATAGCATGCAGATTTGTAATCATTTAAAGAATGCAAATCTGTATTGAAAAATTTAAACATTTTGTTTTAACTTATTTAAAATGTCATTTCTCTTTAATTAGTGATTAACTTTTAGACTACTTTTTTATAAAGCATCCAGATAATCTTAATTTTTTTTCCATATTGTATCTACTTTAACAATATTTTCTAGGGAAAATTAATCATAAACATATGCATTTATGTAAGTTTACATAAACTTATGTATTCCTTTTAAACATGTATTAAAGAGAGTATTCTTTTTACTAAAGGTATCGTCTCTTAGTTAATTAATTAATAAACAGATTATTCTTTGCTGAAGAAAGTTTTCTTTATAATATGTAACTCTTACACAGTTAAGAATTATATGTTGCATGGTAAGTACATAACTTTATTGTGACAGCCAGATGATTTTCTTTGTATATAAAAAATGCTTCATTCATGTCACTAGAATTAAGTCACCTCTATACATAATACAAGAGATAAAGAAGAAGTGTAAGACACAATGCTGTTCTTAGATTGCTTCCTAGTTGAGATCAAACTAATATAATTTTAACAGCACTGGCATTTCAAGACAATTTATGATTAAGTTTTAAATTCTGTGATTCAGATTGCTTTTAAATGCCAATCTTAAAGAAAATTAAAGACATGCTACTATTACAGTTTCACCCCTACTCACACATAACTAGACTGAAAACATTATAAAAATTCAGTTTCCAGTAGATAAGGAAATCTTTTCCTTAATTCATTTCTGAAAGGACATTTCTTTCGTACTAAAAGAACCTTTTGTTTTGTATTACATATTAAATAATTTCTCCAACACTGCTTTCATTTATTTTATTTATTTACATTTTTTTGAGACAAAGTCTCACTGTGTTGCCCAGGTTGAGGTGCAATGGTGTGATCTTAGCTCATTGCAGCCATCGCCTCCTGACGAAGCAGTTCTTGTGTCTCAGCCTCCCGAGTAGCTGGGATTACAGTTGTGCGCCACCACACCTGGCTAATTTTTGTATTTGTAGTGGACATGGGGTTTTGCCATGTTGTCCAGGCAGGTCTGAAACTCCTGGCCTCAAGTCATCTGCCCGCCTTGGCTTCCCAAAGTGCTGGGATTATAGGCTTGAGCCACCATGCCTGGCCACTGCCTTCATTTCTTTTGAGGAGCTTTGTTTCTTGTTAAGCCAAAGTTTATAAAACAAAATTTCTTCCTTGCAAATAATAGAACTTATTTCTAAGATGGCAATATGTGATTACAGTAATCCTCCTTTATCCGTGGAGGATATATGTGCCAGGACCTCCAGTGCAGGCCTGAAACTGAAGCTCGTACAGAACCACTCTATACACTATGATAAAGTTTAAGTTATAGGCCAGGCACAGTGGCACATGTCTGTAATCCTAGCACTTTGGGATGCTGAGGCAGGTGGATCACTTGAGCTCTGGAGTTCAAGGTAAGCCTGAGCAATGTGGCGAAACACTATCTCTATAAAAAAATATAAAAATTAGCCATGCATGGTGGTCCCACCTACTTGGGAAGCTGAGGTGGGAGGATTGCTTGAGGCTGGGAGGTTGAGGCTGCAGTGAGTCAAGATTTCGCCATTGCACTCCAGCCTGGGCAACAGAGTGAGACCTTGTCTCCAAAATATATATGTATAAAATAAATAAAAAGTTTAAGTTATAAATTAGAGTGAGAAATTAACAACAATAACCAATAATGGAACAATGATAGCAATATACTGTAGTAAAAGTTACGTGAGTAAAACTCGCATAACTTCTCTTTCTTAAGATATTTGAGGAAGGGACGAAGTGGGCCGGTACAAGATTTCGTCACATTACTGAGAGCAGCACGCAATTTAAAACTTATTAATTATTTCTGGAATTTTTCATTTAAATTTTTGAACTGTGGTTGACTATGGGTAACTAAAACCATGGAAAGCAAAACCATGGGCCCAGGGATTAGGGGAGGTGGGGATGGGACCACTGTATTATTTAGTAGTAGTGTTTTCTTATCAAATTTTATCTGACAAAGTTTAAAAATACCACCATCTAGATTTTAATCGTAGATTTTCAGTTAAAGTGTCATGGTTGACATATGAGACAAAATGAGTTTATTTTCTAAATTTGTTACTTGTAGAACCTGTTTATTGTAGAGAGTTTTAGGCTTCTTTGAAAGCTGTTCTAGAATTGATAAATCTGAAAATTCAAGTGGTCGCTAAGTAGGTGAACCAATATCATGGACAAGGCTGAGCTAGTGGTTGTCCAGTGAATAAGTGCTTACTGGAGCTTTAAAACCGCATATACAATATGCATAATTGGCATCCCATGGATTTATGGGTTTTAAGTTACTGCTATTATGACTGAAAGATTGAATGATCTATCTAGTGATAATGATATTTCAAACATCAAAAGTAACAGAATTTCTTGCAACATAAGCAGTGTAGCTCTTGCCATGTCTATTGTATCCCAAATCATACACCTTTATTATTTATTAACTGAGAATTATTGCAATAGGTTTACCCTCTGAGAAAATAAATTATAAGGAATAAATTATGTGAGCCGTTTATCTCCTTCCACCTTGGAATAAGCCAGAATATCTTTGGTTGATATGCTTCATTCTGTAATCAATATACATGTATTCTGCTTTTATTCATGGAGGCTACTATGTAAAGATAAGTACATTTTTATCATCCGAAGGTAAATGCAAAGGAAGGGAAAGCACCTCTATTCCAGCCTATATATTATCATTAATCATTCGAATGTCTTCTTGTAAGTTATTGTAACTGAATCCTAGAATCACTGTGTTTATATGGATCACCAGATTCTAGAGAGGTCACCATGTGGCTGGAAACTATTTGAGTTTTAGTTTTATGTGCCCAGAAGAAAGACTGGCTGCACCAAGGTCAACAAAATGGGCAATAATTATATCTCCACTGTGTGAAAGTGCCACAGTGTCAGGAATTGTAAACTTTGTTGCCTTTATGGAGCACACTGCCATAATTCACATTCATGTAATCGTATAATTGAATTGACTTAGGAGGGAGAGGAACTTGAGATGAAACTCCCCTGGTAGTTTGGTAAATAACAGTAAACCACATTCTGTACTATCTAATCAATGTCTGATATAATAAAACTTAGGAAACATCATGAATGGAACTTTGCAAACTCCCCTGAATGGTGTGGATAATCATCTTGAACTTGAAGGCAGGCGTACCTTCCGAAGTTCTCTGAGCTCACTTTTGGGCTGCAGCTACCACCAGTATGGAATCAGGTATCACAGAGCCCGGGATGAAGGACATGATAGGTGGTTTGGAGAATTGAGTCACTCTACAGATCACCTAGGTGACGAAGATACTTGTGGTGTGGAGCGCACAGAAAGCACTCATAAATGCTGTTTAAGCTAATAAAGGAAATTACAGGAATAGGCCATAGCATGTGAAGAACAGAGATAACACTTCAGGTTAATTTTATTTGCAGGATTATTTGTATAAGCCAGCAGAGAAACTAAATGTAGTTCAATGAAATGGAAGAGCACTGAAGAACACTGAGAGCTCCTTCAGAGCATAAACTGTCTTATTCATCTTTTCATGGGCAATACCTAACATAGTACCCTGCATTCAATAAATGCTCATTGAATGAACAGAAACTTTAGTGAAACGTTCATATTTGTGTTGGGCCTTGAATGGTGATTGAATTTGATTTAGTGAAGGAAAATGACATGGCTTTTCAGAATAGTAGGACTCAGTGAACAAAGGCACAGATGTTGGAATGAGCTTATTTGATTTTGTGAGACACAGGAGAGGTCAGTCTGATGAGAGGCCCATGGTGTATGTCGTAGTGGTAATGGTTGATAAGAGGTTGATATTGATTGCACACACACAAAAAGACTCAGTGCAAGCTTCTTTGGGGAAATACAAAGGGATGAGACATTTTTCTACTGAGAAATTCTGTCTCACAGACTAGTCTCATAACTGCTGATCAATAGGCTTACTATAGGCTGTTGGTCTCAAAAGGGCACCAGCAAGAAGCAAGTGCAGTATATAGCTCAGCGCACCCGTCTTCCTCAGGTAACTCACCATACTGAGTGGGATCATTTTCTCCATTAGGTTGCTTATCAAAATTTGATACTTGTTGGATTGAATCAGATTTAAAACTCTGAAATGCTATTCTCAGGAAGAGGGAACCTCCTTACAGTTGGTATATCCCATTGTCCTTGAGAGGCAACCAGGGACTCTGCCAGAAGGACTAAGGACTTCGCAATCTGGCAGAGACAATTGCTGAAAATAATTATTTAAAAATTCTTCCCTTCTCTGCTTCCTCTTCTTTTTTCACTGTAAATTGGATAACCAATATATTTTTTTACTTTTTCACTTACGGATTCCTTTAAACTTCAGGTATTTTGGTTAGTTCTGTGGCCAAATTTAATCATAATGGTACGGTAGTAGGTGTAGCTTCAGTAATGATGCTAAGAATCTATGCTTTTCTTTTAAAGTGTGCTGTAGGTACTTGAATTTAGCAGACACTGAATTTTTCTCAGACTTTTAGAAGAAATAAAATAAGGAAGAATTAGAGACCAATAGTGGGGTTGACAGAAGGGGTGTTTTTCTTAATAAATGTGTACCTAAAGAATAATTATTTTTACTGACTAGATGTCACACTACAAATATTTTCTGATTTTGAGTTCTGTAGTTATTTTGTGTAGAGCCCTACACAGCTATTCATCTCATTCATTATTGCACTTATCAGTTGTTGTACCTAGCTCCTCTTAAGCTGGGGAATCTGAGATTAAGTATTAGAGCTGGAATAAGGACCTGACTCTGGGGGTTGGGATTGTCATTTATCCTATTGCAGGATGCAAGCCCTCGCACATTTTGTGAAGTGCACTCCAAAGACATGGTTTTGCTTTCAACTGTGATGACACTATAATTGATCAAATATATTCTTTCAAAGAATCATAAATTCTTATTGGAGTTTGAGGAGATGTCGTGTTCATTTGTGAACATGTCACTCCAGGGACACAGGTGCAGCAAATTTATGGAGGAAGCACCTCGTGTTTCTCCTGAGTCACATAAATATGAAGCAGAATTGATTGAAAACGTGTGGTTTTAGATTACTCCTCAGGTGGAGAGCAATTAAGATCCCTCTGTAAAGGCATTTCACTCTGCTTCTCAGGTTTTCTTGTAGCATAGGCAGAGATCAGGTCTGAGGGGACTCCAGAGAAATTTTTGAAGACTGCTGGTGTCTTCTCAGAAAAGAATACTAAGACATTTTGCTGGCAGAGAGAATATTGCACATTTTTAGTCAAGTGCATGATTAACTTTGACATTTGGAAATGGAACTTCACGTAAAAATAAGCATGGTACTTCTGCATGTTTAATTAAGATGTTTAGTTCCTGTCAAGGCTGGTAGCCCTCTCCCCACCCCTGCACCCCCCGCCCTGTGAAGGGCAATATATTCTCAACTTCTGAAATTTCAGAAACCTGTACTTAACCTTTAATTGTCACTCCATTTACATGGAAATCTGATTAACAACTTTTAAAGTTCATGAGCTCCTGGTAAATGCAATTAAGACCTTTTTGGAGTTTGTTATTAAGAGCTGGCATTTAAAGAAGACTAGGGTCTGGCTACTGTTGCTGTCTTCTCTGTTGCAGGATATCTTAAGCAATTAGCAGAGAACATGAGGTACATGAATTGTATGGTATTGCTTCTGCGTTAACATGGTTGGTATTTAAATAGTATGCTGTCTTTTTTTCTTTTCTGTGGCTTGCTTTATGGTTTGAACTTGTTACTGAATGGTAGGATAGAGCTGAGAATAATTAGGTAGAGCTGTGGTGGTTTTCATAAATACCAGAGTTAGGCACAGTTCCTCATCCTATTGGATGTTCTCTAGTTACGTTTACAAACACTCACTCTCATGTCATATGGAGTCAAGGCTAATCATCCTACTGTGATGAATTTATTGTATCCATCTCCTGGCTGTGGTTGTCTTTTTGAGAGTTAAAATTAAAAGATGTAGTTATTGGAGAGAAATGATCCAGGTATGCAACTAATTTCTGATATCAGGCATGGGAACTGTTCAGCCGTTGCCCTTGGATCATGGGGGCAGAAGTAGGGGATAAGTTTGTTGGGGCAGACGTACGTAGTATAATTTACAAACTGAGATGTGCTGTGATAAATGGAAAATGGGGAGTAAATAGTTGAAAGAAAGGATCTTATTGGATTATATACTGCCAGTCACATAGTGTGTTTTTCATTTACTGATAGAATTGGACTGTTTGATGGATGTATATAATGCATTTCTTAGGTACTTTATGTATGCAGGACACTGTGCTTATTAGAATTTGAGGGATGATGAGAAAAATAATGAAATGATAAATCAACAAAGACATATCATTTAAATACATTGCATATGATTGTGCTATTAAAGAATACTGGAATCTACATGTTTCTGTCCTTTTTGAAATCTTTATGAGTGTATATTGCTTTTAAATAAAAGATCAAAATAAATAATTATTTGGGAAAAAAGAAATAGGAAAGCCAATGCAAAAGAATTAAATTGGATGCCAGAAATATCAGTGAAATAGTTCTCCATTTTTGTACACTAGAGCAGTGGTCCCCAACCTTTTCTGGCATCAGGGACCAGTTTCATGGCAGTTTCATGGAAGAGGGTTTTTCCATGTATGGGGGGTAGTGGGTGATGGTTTTGGAATGAAACTGTTCCACCTCACATCATCAGATATTAGATTCTCGTAAGGAGCGCACGACCTAGATCCTTTGCATGTGCAGCTCACAATAGGGTTCACACTCCTATGAGAATCTAATGCTGCTGACAGAAGGTGGAGCTCAGGTGGTAATACTTGCTCCCCTGCCCCTCACTGTCTGCTGTGCAGCCTGGTTCCTAACAGGCCATGGGCTGGTGCTGGTAAAGGCCCATAGACCGGTAACTCTAGTGCACAGGAACCCTTGCACTAGAGTTTTCACGTTTACTGTAAACTTACTTAAACCAGCAGTGCAGTTCATTTGAGTAACCTTTTAAATTTTAGGCTGTCCTCAAGTGTAGTGCATAAATAAAATAGTTTAATTCCATGTTTTGAATTAACACATAACATTCAGTATAAATAATGTATAATAATCAAATACCTATTGTAGAATGTGGAATTTTTTTTTTTGGCAACAAAGTGATAAAATAGTATTACTTTTTGTTTAACCAAGCTGTCGACAGGTATTTTTCATTAGTTTAGTAGCTTGCTCAAGGGTTACACCCCCCACACCACACACACACACCATCACCTTCAGACAGAAGAATTTTGCTTATTTCATAGGCAGAATCTTTCTTGTAGATGCAAGAGTTGACAAAGTACAGAAATTAGTGATATTAAGTTGTTCTTTCAGTCATAAAGCATTTTAATAAGATACTTCAGTGGAAATATCATTAGACATGAATTTTGTCTACTTCATGCTGATATTAGACAAAACGCCTTTTCCTCAAGTCATGTTGAGAGGTCAAGAGAGAAATACAGGAAAAGTTAAATATACAGCAGTGTGTGATTAATTGCCAAGTCCAAGTATCATCTGTGGATCCTCTAGGAATTTAAAAGATAACTTCAGATAGATTGGCCAGAGAAGGTTTTGCGCATGGGTTAGAAGCTGAACTGGTCCTTGAAAGAAGGCTAGGATTTAGGTATTTTGGAAAGATCATTTTAGATAGGGATAATATGCATATATTCAGAACAGTGAGCACCTTACTGAATTTAACTAGATTCTGAAGAGGCTTCAATGAATTTGGTAGAGATGTTCTTTGTGGACTCCTTAAAGAACAGAACCACTTTATTTGTCTCTGCATTCTGGTGCCTTGTATTCTCAGTGCTTCCAAACCCCCTTATCTCCTGGTCTTTACAGTGTTCCCCTTAAATTCCAATTAGAAGGTACTTGACACAGTTCCTGGCACTTGGTAAGTACAAAGTAAATGCTGGCTGAATCTGAATTCGTAATTGTTATCTCTAAAAATTCTATTTTGAATGAACTATAGGCAAATCTTTTTTATAAGTGTGTCAATATTTACATATTACAGATAACCAATATAAAAGCATCTTTAGTAACTGAACTGCTAATTGAAAATGCTGGATCTTAGACACTTAATTGAATAAACTGTCTCCAGAGAGTAATTTGGGTCTTTTCCAAGATGCATTAACTCTTTCAGGTCGTTAGGGTAGCACTTATCTCATTGGAGCAGAAATGTAATAAATGGTATTCCTATAATGTAAGTAAATTAATGTGCCTCAAAAAGCCTGAAGTTTCACCATGGGTGTTGTAGTTGTACTCCGAGGAGCTCATCTATGAATGTGAAACAGCAATAAGTAGCTGCTGTTTGCAGCATCTTACTTTCAATTTAGGTAACCTACTAGAGAGTCCCTACTTTAAGACACTGTGCCTAGATGTTGACAGAGATACAAAGAAAAGACCTGGCTGACAGGCAGCAGAGAAGGCAAATAACTGCAAGATGATATCCTTGAGAGATACAAACTGCTGTATGGGTTTTAATTAGAGATATCATAGTTGACAGTCGAGATAGATGGTAATCTCCCAGAAGACCGGAATCATGGCTTTTTTACACAATATGCTCATTCATGTTTATTCTCAGTATATAGATATGTGTATGTATAAATATTAATATGAACAAATATATTTGTAAATATGAGTTGAATAAATCATAAACATATTTTACAATTTTCATATATGTGCTTTTTTTCCTCATGAGAATATGAAATATTAATGTCTGGCATTGATCTAAAGTGACTATAGTAAGTAGGTGAAAGCCAAGAAAAAAAAACACAGCATCTTTTAGAGATACACGCCACTCACTGATTCCCTGTAACCTCAACTTGAGTGTCAGCCTACTGGTGAGATATTGACCTTTAGCTAGAAAAGAATGTAAGAATGATTTATTCTACCCACCAGCATGCTACACATTTACATCTAATGGGAAGATAGAGAGGCACATAGTTGTCATCATAAGACCAAGGGGAAGTGATGTAAAAAGACCAGTGCAAAAAGAACTGTGAACAGAAGAAGGTAGAGGTAACACCTCCATGAGAAGATAAAACTTCAAAGCTATAAGCCCCTCCCTCTGTTTCCTCATGCATGGGGTTGGCTTCATTTCCATGCATGTAAATCTGATTAGTAACATCTGAATGGAGCAAAAGTAGCTTGCTAAAATCCATTAAATTCTACTTAGATTCACTCTCTTGATCTCATACCCCAAGCTTTAAAAAAAAAATTATTTTTCCCTGATACCTGATATACAGCTAACATTCCCTTTACTTGATAAATGGAAGAGTAGTTAATGGCAGGAAAAAAATTAGATAAATTTAGACTTGGTGGAAAGCCTTTGGGAGTTATTTAGGAAACAGGAAATAAAATTTTAGTTTAATCAACTGGTAATGATGTAAAAGGAACCAATAGGATCTAATCCTACAGAGGTTGATTGGGGCTGTGTTGTGAGAAGTGCTGAATAATAATGAGAAGATAGAGGTTTATTTATTTTGAAGGCATGGAGGAAGCCATTGAAGGACTTGTCAGAGGAATGAAAACATTGAGTTTAATCTGGTAGCAGGTTGTGGGATAGACTGTCATGAGATGCATAAGGCAGGATATGGCCAGTGGGAGACTGTTTTAATAATCTGCATGAAAGATAATGAGGGCTTGATTTAGAAAGATGAGTATGGGAATGAAAATATTTAGAAGAGGAACTGGACGTGAAATGTGTACTGTGAAGTCTGTAGGATTTGGTAGGGGATTTGGAGAATGAGACTGAGAAGAGCCACAACTAACTACACATTTTGATCCCAGGTGATCAGAAGAATGATGACATTAAGGGGTTCCCCCGCTTTGGTCCCCTTCCTCCCTTTGGGGAGAGGCGGTAGTAGAGAGTTTACCTGGTCAGGCTGAGTTTATTGGACCCATGCTTTAGCATTTCCTAAACATCTGCTGCATTGTTTTGACCTGCTTACTGTGATATGGATGTGAAAACCCAGACATTCTTGCAGGCAATGGCAGTGTATCTTTGGAGCTTGAGAGAAAGTATGATGTAAGAGGCATAATTGGGAGTCATTCAAAATGTAGAAATAATAAAAATGGAAGAGAGCAGGAGCAAGGGTTAGGATATTTTACTTCCATGGTTTGACTACTGCATTTTACAGCCTAACTACTAATACTCAAGTAATAGTCTTAAGTATTAGTGTTAGTTCTTACAAGCTAACTACTAATGCTCAAGTAGTTAGGTTGTAAAATACAGTAATCAAACTCATTGAAGTGAAAGAAAACATTCCAAAAGTTTAGAGAATGAGTATTAGCAAAAGCCTGGATTTGGTGATTGAGACCTTTATTGTAGAGGAAAGGGGAAGAGGAAAGGAGGAGAAGAATGATAATTGTGAGGAGATGATGAAGATACACAGATAATTTCATTTACCCATTCATGAACTCATTTACACTTATAAATTGATTACTGTGCTTCAGGCAGTGTTCTAAGTGGAATATTCATTTGACCCTGATGATAGTACTGTGGAATAGATGATATTATTTCTGTTTTACAGATGAAGAAACTGAGGTTCTGAGAGGTAATATCATAGATACATAGTTACTGGAATATATTAGAAAAGAAACAGATTTCTGAGCCTTATCCTGAAAGATAATAATAGTCTGTTATGTGCTAAGCATTTTATATGCATTATAAAAATTTTTTTCATATTAATTCTATGAAGTAGTTCTTTTTCTGTTTCCAACTTTTAAGTTCAAGGGTACATTTGCAGGATGTGCAGGTTTGTTACACAGGTAAACGTGTGCTTCTATGAAATAGTTCTATTATTATCTTTTATTATTATTTTTATTTCACAGATGAGAGAAGTGAGGCTTAGAAAGATTAAGTAACTTGACCAGGTCACATAACTAATAAGTAGTAGAGTTGATTTCAAGCACAGACTTTCTGCGTTTTTATATGACCCTCTCATTTTGTAGTTCTAAGGCAGGCACATGAGTTTCTATTGTAAAAGAGTTCTCCAAGTGATTCCTATGTGCAGACCAGTCTTCCCAGAATTTTAGCACAAACTGAGAAGGAAGAGGTCTGTAGTTTTTGGGAGGAGATAAAACATTGTGGACAAAGAGAACTCAGAGTTGGTGACCTTATAGATGGAGTATTTCCTAAGGACACAGAATCCTAAAGAATAGTAGAGTGGAGGTTATTGGAATCTAGGAGACTGAGAAAGACTCTGTGATGATAGAAGGAGTCAATATATTTTGATGAAACATATTAGTCTTACAACAGAGTAAAATTGTGCTAATTAGCTAATTAACAATTAACCAGTAGCTGAAGTTTTTTTTTTTTTTGGAGTGAGGGTCTCACTCTGTCATCCAGACTGGAGTGCAGTAGTGCAGTCAAACTCACGGTAGTCTCGAACTCCTGGGCTCAAAGGATCTTCTTGGGTCAGCCTCCCAAGAAGCTGGGACTACAGGCATATACACACCTGGCTAGTATTTAATTTTTTTTTTTTTTTGGTAGAGACAGGACCTCACTACCGTTACCCAGGCTGGTCTTGAATTCCTGGCCTCAAGCATTCCTCCTGCCTTGGCCTCCCAAAGTGTTAGGATTATAGGCATGTGCCACTGCACCCAGCCTGAAGTTTTTGTAATGGGGTAAGACAGTTCTAGAGTTTGGTAGTCAACGTTGAAGAGAAAAGGGGAGAAAGCAATGTAAATAGGTAGAATGAACTTTAAAGTATGTTTAAATGAAATGGGCAGAGAATATATTGAAGCTATAGTTAGGAATATACCTTTGAATGTTGAAACCATTTTTGTGCTGTCCCCTAGCATTATCTCTTTTATTTGTCTTTTTTTTTTTTTTATGGAGTCTAGCTCTGTTGCCCAGACTGGAGTGCAGTGGCACCATCTTGGCTCACTGCAGCTCCGCCTCCCAGGATCACGCCATTCTCCTGCCTCAGCCTCCCAAGTAACTGGGACTACAGGCACCTGCCACCGCGCCTGGCTGATTTTTTGTATTTTTTAGTAGAGACAGGGTTTCACCGTGTTAGCCAGTATGGTCTTGAGCTCCTGACCTCGTGATCCGCCCGCCTCAGCCTCCCAAAGTGCTGGGATTGCAGGCATGAGCCACCGCGCCTGGCCAACTTGTCTTCGCTTTTTAAGAGTGAAAATAGAAATAACAAACTATTGAAATACCATGAGATCCAAAATACATGGAGGAAAAATTGACCGAAAGGAGTAGTGGAAAATTCAGTAATTATGGTTGGTGATTTTTAAAAATAATGAATACTCTTTTTCAATAATTAATAGAACAACTAGAAGAAAATACAAGAAGACTTGAGCAACACTATTAACCACCCTGATTTAAACTGACATGTATGGTACAGTCAACACCATCAGAATTCAGATGATCTCAAGGTCATATAGAATATTCTTCATGTGAATCTATATACTAGAACACCAAGTAAATCTCAATATATTTAAAAGAATTGAAATCACACAAAGTATATCCCCTGACCACAACAGAATTAAACAAAAAAAGGGAAGAAATTTGGAGGTCCCCAAATATTTGAAAATAAGACAACAAACTTCTGAATAAACTATGGGTAAAAGAAGAAAGACCTAAAATGAATAATCGTATGTTTTCATCCCAAGAGCTAGAAAAAGGAGAAAACTCAGCCGGGGCAGTGGCTCACACCTGTAATCCCAACACTTTGGGAGGCTGAGGTGGGCGGATCACCTGAGGTCAGGAGTTCAAGACCAGCCTGGCCAACATGGTGAAATCGTGTCTCTACTAAAAATACAAAAAAGTAGCTGGGCTTGGTAGTGGGGGTCTGTAATCCCAACAACTCAGGAGACTGAGGCAGGAGAATCACTTTAACCCAGGAAGTGGAGGTTGCAGTGAGCCGAGATCACACCATTGTACTCCAGCCTGGGCAACAAGAGTGAAATTCCATCTCAAAAAAAAAAAAAAAAAAAAAAAGGAGAAAACTCAAAGCCAAAGCAAGCAGAGGTTAGGAAATAATAAAGGTACAGTGACAATCAATGAAATAAAAATCAGGACAACTGTAGAGAAAAACAATGGAACCAAATAGAGGTCTTTTGTAAAGATCAAAAATTGATATATCTTAACCAACCAATTAAAAAAGAGGGAGATCTAAAGAATACCAAAATCAGGAAATGAAAGAGGAGATGTAACTACAGACTCTATACAGAAATTAAAAGGATTCTGATACTACTATGATATGCCAGTCAGACAATGTAGATGAAACAGACAAATTTCTACAAAGACACAAAGTACCAAAACTGACTCAAGAAGAAATAGAAAATCTGAATTGTCGTATAACAAATAAATTAGTAATTAAAAATTTTCCTGCCCATTATGTAATTCACACAAATATTCTGTCAAACATTTAAAGATGAAATAATACCAGTCCTTTGCAAACTCTTTCAGAAAATAGAGAAACAGTTTCTAATGCATCCTAGTAGGCCAGTCTTACCCTAATAACAAAGCCAAAGTATTATAGGAAACTGTAGACTTACAAACATAAGTATAATAATGTTGAACAAAATATTAACAAACTGAATATATCGACATGTAAACTGTATTATACCGTGATTCATTGGAATTTATTTTAAAAGTCAATTAATGTATTACCATATTAATAAAGAGCCAAAGTCACATAATCATCTCAGTAGATATGGAAAAGCACTTGACCTCCTCTGATTATTCATTAAAAAATGAAACTTACTCAACCTCATGAAAGACACTTGTGAAAAACCTGCAGCTAGCATCACCAAGGAACTTTTGACCTAATGCAAATTTATTAACTTACAGAACATGTAAATACCATCAATCTTAACCTATTCACATTATTTACCTCAAGTTCAAGGGAGTATATTCCAAACAAAATTTATTGCCACCATGCGCTACGAAACCCATTTTTCGTGCATTCTTAATTATTGTTCATAGAACCATAATTTTTTAAATCCCTCAAATAGCAATCTTTTAGCCATTGCTTTTATTTCTCCTTTTTTCTTTTTTCTCCTTTTTTTTCAGAATGACTGACTGATTGAATTTTGTTCATTTTTTTTCTCTGCCTTGACTCTTAAATTTGTCCTAATTGTATAATCTTATTGCCACTACTTTAGTTTAAAACCTTTCAATTTTCTAAATTGAGCTGTCTTGGTAGGTTGTCTCTTCTTGCTCTCCTTCCTTTATAGGATTTTCCTGATCATTCTTTTGCCTCCAATCCCATTTCCTTCCAGTCAATAATTTTGTATGCTGTCAGATCAATTTACATACAGCATGTTTATCACCATTTCATTTGCCTGTTTAAAACTCTTTTTTCATTGCCTCATTTTGTATTTGGCTTCAGTTTGTAAGTTTGTTATTACAGATTCTTTTTTTTCTTTCTTTTTTTTTTTTTTTGAAAGATTCTTGGAAGTTTGTCAGTGTACTCCCTTTCCAGGCTTACCTCTCGTTGGTCATTTTAATGTCACCTGAAATATTTGTTAGTTACTGAAGACGCCCTAAATGGTTCCAGCACTATTTCTTTGCTTATTCTGTTCTGTGCCTTTTTTTTTTTCCCCCCCCACACATTCTAAGATTCAATTTATGTCCTTCTATAGTTCCATGATCTTGAATGCTTTTTTTGTTGCCCTAGTTAGGAGCCATCTTGTCCTCCTACAAATGCACTTAGCCATATTTTTGTCCTGATGTTTTACCACTTTCTCCTTTGTATTGTAGTCATTCATGTGTGTCTCTATTGCTAGATAAGTACACTGAGGGAAGGACTTATTTTTGAGTCCTGGTTTTTTATCTAGCATAATACTTTGCATATTTTATGTGTTAAATAAATATATATTTAAAATGAATGAAAGCATTTGGAAGCTATTAAAACTGGGCTTTCTTTGCTAAGAGCTATTCTCTTGGGAAAAAGAAAAAAAAAACAAAACATGAGTAGTTTGATCAGATGTTTGATACAGGACCCAAAATACCTGTGTACTCTTGGAAGTTTTTGATTTGTTTTATTCTGAACACTAATGAACCATTCACAAGACCATAGCATTAGTGGTTTTAATTGTACAACTGCCACTGACAATGAGTATAATTGAGCAGGCATCCGCTTTGTTTTCAAAATGATGATTTTTCCTTTGCTTTCCTTACTGCAGAATATTTTAGATTTTATACAATGGGGAAATTAGACTGCTATATTGAAAAAAATAACTTTTTCTGTTATTAACACTCTATTCATAGTAAATCTATGAGGAAAACCCGATAATTTTTGGTAATTTAAAATGGACATCCTAACTTAAAAATATTATTATATTATTTCAGTCTCTTGGCTATAATGTTTTCAGGAATCAAGGTTATAATTTGGTGGATGTATTACCCTGATTTTGTCTCTCATCCTTTTCAAGTGCCTTTGAGACATCCTGTATCAGGTAAGACTATAGTTTCTGCTTGGGCTCTTCCCTTGCTCCATGAAAACCAGGAGGTGCCTTCTGGAAGAAAGCCAGAGGGATTCACCTACTGTGCTTCCTTGTTTCTTCCAGGGATCATAGCTGTCAGTTTCTGCCTAATTAGATTCCTCTCTAGGGTCTTCAAATTCTTATTTTTTAGTATTTTTTTGGCTTTTACAATTATCAGCAAGAGGACCAGTTCAATGAGAACTGCTTTGCTGTACCCAGAATACAAACTCTTGGGCACTTGCATTTTAAAAGAGCAAGTTATTGAAAATTCCAGTATTTAATATAGGCACATTTAAAATATTGCCCAAGAGAAGTTGAGTCTTAGTTCATGTTGAGGTGATGTTTTCGTGTTACTATTTCTCATATCTATTATCAGATTCATCAAGGAGGACCAATATACTATGGCTTAATGTAAATCACTGAATATGTGAAGTTAGTAGTCAAGAAAATTGGGGCAGGACGTAGTGGTTCACGCCTGTAATCCCAGCACTTTGGGAGGCCAAGGCGGGCAGATCACGAGGTCAGGAGATCGAGACCGTCCTGGCTAACATGGTGAAACCCCCTCTCTACTAAAAATACAGAAATTAGCCTGGTGTGGTGGCACACACCTGTAATCCCTGCTACTCAGGAGAGTGAGGCAGGAGAATCGCTTGAACCTGGGAGGTGGTGGATTCAGTGAGCCAAGATCGTGCCACTGCACTCCAGCCTGGGCAACAGAGCGAGACTCCATCTTAAAAAAAAGGCAAGAAAAAAAAAGCAAGGAAAATGGGGTTCATAGTTGTACAGACTGAAATCTGTGCAAACCACTACTCCTGTTTTTATGAGATACCAGTATTCTGCAAAGATAGTAATTTTGGTATAAATGTCAATAGATGCATGTTAATATATACTCATTGGCCAGGCGCGGTGGCTCAAGCCTGTGTAATTCCAGCACTTTGGGAGGCCGAGACGGGCGGATCACGAGGTCAGGAAATCGAGACCATCCTGGCTAACACGGTGAAACCCCGTCTCTACTAAAAAATACAAAAAACTAGCTGGGCGAGGTGGCGGGCGCCTGTAGTCCCAGCTACTAGGGAGGCTGAAGCAGGAGAATGGCGGGAACCCGGGAGGCGGAGCTTGCAGTGAGCCGAGATCAGGCCACTGCACTCCAGCCTGGGCGGCAGAGCGAGACTCTGTCTCAAAAAAAAAAAAAAAAAAAAAAAAATACACACACACACACACACACACACACACACATATATCAATCCATAGGTATCTTAGTGAAGGAACAAATACTCATTTAAGCTAAGAAGATATATTAGATGCTCCAAAGACATTTTATCTGTGGTTAAAAATCACAACCATCCCTTTTCTTTTAAATTTTATTTGTATTGTAGATTTTTGAACAGAGGATTAATTTACAGAGTTCATTCTACTTTGGAGACTATTTTTAATTTGCATATAACAACATATTCATTAAGGCTTCTTATATACTTAAAAAAAATGTTCAGCAGTTGTATTTTTTTGATTTGCTGGTCTGTTGCATGGCTCTATGGTGGAAGTATAGAAATGTAATGCTTTAAGGAACATATAAATTGGGGGTAGTCAGGTGTCTTTTTTATTAGATAAGGACTAATAATATCAGGCAGTTTTTGATGAATACTTATTGAATGATGTAGAAAATGGGTGTTTTAAGAGTTCAGGAAAGGATATTGCCGACTACAGTGGCCTGGGAAGGGCTCATTGAAGAAAAAACATTGGAATTGTTCTTGGAAGGGTTTGTTGGTATTTATTTAGGAGAGAAGGTAATCTAGATTAGGCCTTTTAGAAATGAGAATGCCCACATATATTAAGGGAAGAGTTAAGTAATTTTGATTGCAGTGTTGGGTTCACATTTGAGAGAATAAGATACACTTGGTCGTATGTATTGAAGTCAGAATATTGTAGACGATGAAAGGAGTAGCCTTCTGATGATAGCAGCAGTGTTTTAGGACTGTCTGTTGATAGTATGTGAGGAGGGCTGGAAGGGTAAGAGATGAGAGACAGAAAATTCAGTGAATACTAATTGAACTAAGTTGGTGGCTGTCAAAATGGACAGAAATGGGCAAACTAGGAGAGAGTTGAGGAACAGTCATTAATGATCTTGAGGACTAATTCCTTTATGGGCACAAAGGGTATGGGAATGTATCAAAAGATGATCCTGAAGTTTTAAACCTGAAAAGTAGTGAAAATAGGAAACTACCAACAAAAAGAAGACAGAAGGAATTAATGCTTTTGTGGGAAGATGATTTAGGTTTCAGAGAAGTTGATTTTGTTAGTGAAATATGTGAATATATATCAAGCATGCAGTCACAGATGTGGGACTAGAGCTCAGGAGAGAAATGAGGAATAAATCACATTGTGATAAAGGAAACAGTAGATGTAAAGGCTACTTTTTAAAGTTTGGAACCCAAAGACAAAAGGAAAATAAGATTATAGATATAGCATGAGGACCAATGCAAGATTTTTGTTGAGAAAGTAGGATAAGTATGTGTTTGCAGATTGAAAGCAGAAGTGGGTGGATAGGAATAGACTAACAATGCTGAGTGGTAACAATTAAAGGGACTTTACTGATGATGAGAAAAAGCAAAATGATTTTAAAATACCTGTGTTTTGAGGTCAGTATTTTATTACACAAGGCCTTAATCATTGGATTCTAGGACAGCAAGTCCTCAAAAGAGTTACTTGGATTAATGCATTTTCACGCTTTAGTAGAAACATCGCTGTGTCATGTTGGTGTTAACCGTCTGAAATATGAGTGAAACAATGCATTTCTATACATCTTTCTGTGTTATTTTAATTTGAAATTCTTTTCTGGTTTACTGATCTTTTTGATCACAGATTGCTGAAAATCTTATTAGCAGCAGTGACAAATATACAATATAATTTAGTCCCTGAGTTGAGTTGTTCCTAGAGACCCAACTCAATATTCTCCCTGACCATTGGGTAGTTTGGGTGATGTATTAACAGAGATAGTATTTATCATTGTATTATTTCATTCACATACTAAATAATACTCTAGTGGCTTCATAAATAAATAAAAAATATTTACCAGTCTATTGACATGTTTTATACTTTCCAGGTGCAATCCTTATTGGATTGAAATAAGAAAATGAAATAAAGTCCATTTACTGCCACCTATAGACCTGTGCTTATTTAGGTGCTCTTGTGTTAAGTGCATATATATTTACTATTGTTATATTCTCTTGCAGAATTGACCCCTTAATTAATGACCTTTTTTTTTATCTTTTTTACAGTTTTTGACTTAAAGTCTATTTTGTCTGGTATTGGTATAGCAAATCCTACTCTGTTGTGTTTTCCATTTGTATGGAATAACTTTTTCCATATCTTTACTTTTAGTCCATGTGTCTTTATAGGCAAAGTGAGTTTCTTGCATGCACCACATTACTGGGTCTTATTTATGTATTTATTTATTTGTTGTTTATTAGACAGAGTCTCACTCTGTTGCCGAGGCTGGAGTGCAGTGGCGTGATCTCGGCTCACTGCAAGCCTCTGCCTCCCGGGTTCATGCCATCCTCCTGCCTCAGCCTCCCTAGTAGCTGGGAGTACAGGCGCCCACTACCACGCCCGGCTAATTTTTTGTATTTTTAGTAGAGACAGGGTTTCACTGTGTTAGCCAGGATGCTCTCGATCTCCTGATTTCGTGATCTGCCCTCCTCCGCCTCCCAAAGTTTCAAAGTGCTGGGATTACAGGTGTGAGCCACCGCACCCGGCCTGGGTCTTGTTTTTTAATTCATTCAGCTACTGTGTATCTAATCAGGGAATTTAGTTTGTTTACACTGTGTTATTACTGATAGGTAAGGACTTACTGCTGGTATTTTGTTACTTGTTTTCTAGTCATTTTGTAACTCTTCCTTCTTATTGTCTTTGTGGTTACATGATCTCTCTGGTAGCATGTTTCAATTTGCTGCCTTTTGTTTTTAGTGTATTTGTTATGGGTTTTTGCTTTGTGATAATTCTTAGATTTTAAATTGGATTGATTTTATAAGTAGAACCTGTTGGCAGTAGTCAATTTTTTAATTTTTTAATTTTTTTTAAACAGAGTCTCACTCTGTCACCCAGGCTGGAGTGCAGTGGCGTGATCTCAGCCCATTGCAACCTCTGCTTCAAGTGATTCTTGTGCTTCAGCCTCCCAAGTAGCTGGGACTACACTTGTGCACCATCATACCCAGTCAATTTTTTTTTTTTTTTTTAAGTAGAGATAAGGTTTCACTATGTTGGTCAGGCTGGTCTTGAACTTCTGGCCTCAAGTGACAGTCCTACCTCAGCCTCCCAAAGTGCTGGGATTACAGGCATGAGCCACTTTGCCTACCTAGTAGTCGATTTTTTAAAAGGCAATTGCTTTTCTTCTGTTGAAGCTCTCAAATGAGTAGTGGCTATGGAAATTCTTTGTAGGTCAGGACTTCTTAGCTTCCTGTGGCCTTTCTGTATCTCTTATTGGCAGGTTTGTTGTAGTGTTTATCCGCTATGTGTAATAGTGAGTGGTAAGAGCATGGACTTCCTAGTCCACTAGGGATCACTTTACAGCTCTTGAACCTCTGTAAGCCCCATTTCTTTGTTTATAATCTGTGAATTTATCTGATAAAATTCCGTGCTTTAAAAGAGATAATACATTTTACATGGATTAACATGTTGCCTGCATCATAGTAAGCCCTGAGTAAATGTTATGGCATTGCTGCTAATGCTGCTGTAGTTCAGAATAGTGAGGATTAAATTGTGATTAAAGAGGAATGTTGATTCACTCACTCAGCACAATATCTGGCACATAGTAGATACTCAATAAAAACGTTCCTTTTACTCCCATGTTCAGATGCCCACCACACCTCTTCCCTATATGAATAGGTAACAAGTAAATGACTTACCAGCTATAATGAATCTTTTCTTAGATCCCCAACTAGGAAAATTAATGACCAGGTTAATATATTCCTGAATGTCAAGCATGAGGTTTTAGAATTAGATTTGCATGGTTTTAAAATAGTTTTTCTTAATAGCACATTAAAAATGTGTATATTAACATTAACTTGTTTATCTGGTTGCACAGATGCTGTTAACTGAGTACTTGGATATGAAAAATACTCGTACGGCTTCTGAACCATCAGCTCAACTAAGCTATGCCAGCACTGGACGAGAGTTTGCAGCCTTTTTTGCCAAGAGGAAACCTCAAAGGCCAAAAAATTCTCTTTTCAAGTAAGTATTATTCTGCTGTTAAGATAATAGGTTTTAAGAATTCTTAGACTGAAGTAAGATGACTTCCTACTTTATTGATAGCCATAACTTTCTCTAGCTTAAGTTGATTGAAGTAATTTAGAGGAAGTGAATATATGTTGAGTTTTATTTATTTTTGTTTTCTGTCAGGTGAAGTGGCTGTTTTGGGTATGGTGACTGGACTACCTGGAACTCCTAATAAAAATTTCTGGAACTTGTTTCAGGGAAGTTTTATTTAAAATTAAGAGAAATGAAACTCCCCAATTGTTTCCGGGGAATTTTATATGAAATGAAAGGAAATGAAATATGTCAGCCTTGAAAAAGCCCCAAGAGCCAAGAAACAACCTTTGTTAATAAAGTTATGCAAATGTTTCTAGCTAAGCAGTATTGGGCCTTATGTGGTTACTTGTTTAATAAAAGAACAATCTGGGTTTTTTTTTTCCTAATTATTACCTTAGTTAACTCCACCAAGCCATGTGCCCAAAGTGTGTATCTCTTGGCAACAGCTAATAGTTAATAATATTGATAATAACTTCAATAATAATAGCTACCATTGATTGTTTCCTAGGTATCAGGCAGTATACTGGGTGAGTTTCCCAAAATAATCTCAATTAAACATACTTTAAATTGGATTATACTAAATTTCAGCAGCAGCAGTAGTAGCTAACGTTTATTGAGTTCTTACTAAGTGCTAATCAAGGCATTACATTATTTTCATAGATTATTTTATTTACTAATTACAACAACCTTATAGGCAAGGGTTGTATTTTTAATACTTTGTATACATAAAAAAATGGAGACATGAATGGTTAAGGAATTTATATAAGGTCGCATAGCTAACATGTGGTAGAAGGAGGATTTAAATCCTGGCAGTCTTACTTTAGATCTGTTTTCTTTTGAGGGTTTAGTAGATATTTAAGAAGTTGTGTCTGTAAATATAAGCATGTAAAGTGACCACCACAGAAGTATCCCAGTATATTGAATTTGTTCTTTTTCACTAGTTGGAGCTCTAATACCTTCTGTTGATTCACATTTGAGGCTTGTTTTTGTCTTAGATTTGTAGTGTTTTTAATAATTAAAGAAAGTTTCAACAGTTTATTTATTTTGTGATCTAGCAGAGAGATTTATTTAGTATGTCCCTGCCAGAAATGAAATCTATTCTGTTTATTGAATGCATTCCTTTTTAAATAGTTTTATTCAGAGAGTAGCTGCAATATCAGTTAAAATGCTTTAGGCTGCAAGTAACATAAAACCTTAAGTGCAACAGGTTGAACTATAGGAAAGTTACTATCTCACATAACAGGGATGAATGTGGAGGTTTCCTTAATTCAACTGTACAGTATCGTAAAGGATTCAGCCCTTTCCATCTCTCTTTATTGCCATTCTCAACACATTAGTAATGTTTTCTATTGTGATCACGAGGTGTGTCCAGTCCACTAAAGACAGTGTGGGCAAGAAAATAGCATGTGATTCTCCCTGTGAATCTGTCTCTTTAAAAAAACATATAGACTTTATTTTTAGAACAGTTTTAGCTTTATAGAAAAGTAGAGCAGGAAACACAGAGAGTTCCTTTATATTCCCCCGTTCTCGTTTTACCCTATTAACATCTGGTATTAGCATGGTCTGTTTGTTAGAATTGATGAACCAGTATTGACATGTCATTATTAACTAAATTCCATAGTTTACATTAGGGTTTACTCTTTGCGTTGTACAGTTCCAGTGGGTTTTCACAAAGGCATAAGGTCATGTATCCACCATTACAGTGTCATGCAGAACAGTTTCACTGCCCTAAACATCTTCCATTCACCACATATTCATCCCTCCACCCTCCCTAACCCCTGTCAACCTCTGATCTTTTGACTATCTCCACAGGTTTTGCTTCTTCCAGAATGTCGTATAGTCAGAATCAGTGTTTAGCCTTTTCAGAATGGCTTCTTTCACTTAGCAATATGCATTTAAATTTCTTCCACATCTTTTTGTGGCTTGATAGATGTCTCTTTGTGTTGCTGAGTAACATTCCTTTATGTGGATATGCCATAGCTTGCTTATTTACCTATTGAAGGACATTTTGGTTGCTTCCAACTTCTGGCAATCATGAATAAAGCTGCTCTAAACACTCATGTGCAGGTTTTGGTGTGACATAACTTTTCAACTCATTTTTGTAAATACCTGGGAGCAACATTGCTGGATCATTTGGTAATACTATGTTTAGCTTCATAAGACACTGTCAAACTGTCTTCTAAAGTGGCTGTACCATTTTAAATATTTTTAAATTAGTACTTATTAATTATCAATTTATTAGTCATTTCTGCTAGTGACAAAACTCTTTGGTAAGTTCCTATTAAGCTCTAGGATTGGGTCATAAGCCCATTCCTAAACTAGTCACTGGCAAGGGGAAGCAGATCTCAGTGGTTGTCTTAAACTAGTCAGGTTCCTATCTGGTGCTAGGTTTCCAGCTGGAGAGGAAGCCACTTTTTCTGAGCACATGACTGAGTAAAGAGCAAGGAAGTCGAATGCCCAGATGGAATCAGAGCTATACCAGCAAGCACAAAGATAGTAGAAGGAAAAGGTAGTTGGTAGAGGCAACTGACACTGTCTCAAATGCGCCTCACCAGGCTCTTTTCTTTTCTTTTCTTT
Organism: Theropithecus gelada; assembly: GCF_003255815.1. NCBI lineage: Eukaryota > Metazoa > Chordata > Mammalia > Primates > Cercopithecidae > Theropithecus > Theropithecus gelada. Next base: position 157,911,517 of record NC_037670.1, read on the forward strand.
TCTCTTCTCTTCTTTTCTCTTCTTCTCTCCTCTCCTCTCCTCTCCTCTTCTCTTTTTTCTTTTCTCTATTTCTAGCTCAATTGAACCTTCTAAATATGGAATCATTGCAGAAAGCAGGCTTTAGGGTTTTTAGAGTTCATGCTCTCAACCATCACTCTGACTTTCAGCCTCAGTCAGACGGCATACACATTTTCAAACATTTAGCCAGTGCTTCTGAAGTTGTGGTATTGGAAAAAAAAATAGAAATTGTTGGAAATGAACAAATTGTCTTAAATAATTATTACACATTTATTATTATTGGGCAGTAATGAAACTTATCACAGAGACACAGAATTAGGCCATTATTACAGATGTATCTGTTTCCAGTCTTGGTTCTATCATTGAGCCCATGTGAGTCTGGGCAGGTCTCAGTGCCTCTGGCTATAAAATAAGGAGGTGAGACTCAATCTCTAGTGCCTCTTTTACTGCAAAATTATATCAATCTGTGACTTGTCGCAGACATGAAAAGAATTCCTGAGTAGCAAAAATACATCAAGTCATAAAGGATTAAGATTTTGGCGAGCTGTAATCTGTTTTTATCACATATGTGAAGGACTTTATTACCCTCTTTAATTGCCCTTAGCTAAGGTTAATTAAGTTTGTTTAAGTCCTGCCTTATTGTGCTATGTGTGCCTCTCTATTCTTTGCTTAAGAGTTTATTTTTTTTTTCTTTGTCATATCTGATCAATAGCTGTCAGCATGCTTTTTGGAGGTCAGTGGCTTCTTTTCTGCCCTTGACTGGCAGGTGGCATGTTTGAAGTACTGCACACTTTGCCTGCTTTCCGGCTGTTAGTACCCTCTTAGTTCTTGGCAGGGTGCAGAGAGGGGATCAAGTAACCCAAGTGTTTCCCTCACAGACTGACATTCATCTTGGTATTCATCTTCCTTGTCAAGGAAAGGATAAAGAAGGCATAATTGAGAAAATGATGGTGTGCCTGCCTTGTTGCCAGAAACCTATCCCATTAGCACTGTTGCTTGTACTATGTTGCTGCTTACCCCTTAGTGGCAGTCATTCATAGAAGGATTCCTCCGTCTGGCAGGTTGTTATCCTGCCTTTGAAATCTCAGTTTGAAATGGAATCTCTTAGCACATCAAAGGATTTACTGTTTGATATGTCATAATTTTATCTGTTTTTTTCTTACTTGCACGTTTCTCTTAAGACTGATTTGTTTTTGTTATTTCTTTTTATAGTTATTATTTTAGGTTTTAGAAACCTGTTCTTTGTCATGAGTCTCTCGTTCTCCTTCCTTCACCAGTGTTTCTAACCTCTGAAATAGTTCCTGGGTAGGTGTGAACAAATACTGCGTAGCTTGGTATTTTTGAGAGTATTTTATGGTAGGCAGCAGGTCAAAAAACTAGCAGCCATTCAGAGAAGAAACTGTTTTTTAGGCCATTTAGGGAGAGACCATAGCTGCCTTGCTTTTCTGGTACCATTTTTCAGCCACATTTCTAGTATGTCCTTTGTCTAGTCCTCTACCTATGGGAGTTAGGCGCGAGTTCTGCTCTGAGGAGCCAGTGTGTCTGTGTTGGCAGATGGCAGTCACTGGTGACTTTTGAGCTGGATGGTAACGTAATTAGAATGACTTCATAGGATGCTCTCATTGCTGTATGTATAAGGATCCTGGCAAAGGCTGATGGGGGTCTGAAAGCAAAAGGAAGTTGGGGCAGATCAGAGTTGTACCAGTTGAAATGGAGAATTAGCAAAAGATCCAAATACGGTTGTAATGGAGCCTTAGCCAGGAATATCATTCATAAATCAAGGTCTGTGGCAGCTGGCCCTGGCCCTGTCATGGTATAGCCAAAGTGTCTTCATCACAGAACTTCGGGGAGCACCACATAGACCAGAGTAGAATACTTGTGGAATACAGAGCTGGTCAGCCCTTACTCATTTTATACTTGCTTATCTGTTTCCCCTATGTTTCTCTGCAGGTTCGAATCGTCCTCCCATGCCATCAGTATGAGCGCCTATCTGCGAGAACAGAGAAGGGAACTCTATAGTCGGAGTGGAGAACTGCAAGGTGGGTGATTGATTTTTCTCTGGAAAAATTAATTTTCTGGAGGAATGTCTCCTTTATTGCGTGTGAGTTTGTTTCCTGAATTCACAAGATCCTTTCAAGATAACAAACACTTAATGACTTAATAATTTGTTTCGTCTATAATTTCCCAGCATCTGCTGCCAAGCAGGTAAAACATTACTGTGGCCATAGAACTCATAAACCTGCGACTGTTCAAGTGGGAATTCAAAGCAAAAAGAGATGAGGCCAGGCTCGTCTTGCTTAAACAGAAGACCCGAGTTCAGTCAGAGTCTAGGAGAATGCTGGGACTTCTGCGCCTGCCACTGTTACTTCTAATTGCTGTTTTTGACACCTTCTAGAATATTACAGGAGTACCTGAGATTTGGGAAAGGGAAAATGCAACCACTGTCATTATTGAAAGGGAAAAAGATTCCTCTAAATAGTATGTTATAATCGACATAACTGTGATACACAGGATCTTTGATACACATGTGTGGTTACCAAAGAGTTGTAAAGCTGAGGAAGAAAATATTTAGAAAATAAATGCAATATAAATAAATATGTTAGACTGATAACATTTCCTTCTGTGACAAAAAGATGCTGATCATAGTAAATGTAATGAGTTAAGAAAGATTTAGAGGTCAGGTATGGTGACTAACACCTGTAATCCCAGCACTTTGGGAGACTGAGGTGGGCAGATCACTTGAGTCCAGAAGTTCAAGACCAGCCTGGATGACATGGTGAAGCCCTGTTTCTATAAAAAGATACAAAAATTAGTTGGGCATGGTGGCATGTGCGTATTCCCAGCTTCTCAGGAGGCTGAGGTGCGATTGCTTGAGCCTGAGAGGCAGAGGTTGCAGTGAGCTGAGATCATGCCACGGCACTTCAACCTGGGTGACAAAGTGAGACCACGGTTCAAAAAAAAAAAAAAAAAAATGGTGAGGGCCTGCTAAGTGTAAGACATCTTAGGTGTTGGAAGTAATAGAAGTTGGGTACAAAGAAATATAAAGCCTAAAGATCTAGTTATGAAAGTAAAGTATACATATGTGTGTGTGCATAAATACACACACACATCAATAACAATATCAGGAAGTAAATACTAACAACTGAGTGTGTGGTATGGATAAATTGCTAGCGAAATTACAAGAAAGGAGTGATTACATAAATTATTTTATAACTCTGGGCTTTTCTCCATGAGGGATGGGAACAAATAACTTTTACTGTCTTTGATACATTGGAAACACTTAGCATTTTGCAGTGACTGGCCTGTGTAATTAAATATTTAGTTTTTAAGACTCATTATTCTATACCACAAGACTATGAAGTAACCACTCAACCTTTCTTGATTTAAAGACTATTGCCTTGTCATTCCTAACTTCACCTTTGTTATTAATAGAATAACCTCTAAGTTTTTTCAGAGATGCTGCTGTACTCTCTCATAGTTACATCACAGTGATAGTTCTACAGCCCATATATGTGGTCACCAGAAGTAAAAGCCTAGAAGTATGTTTAGGGTATTAGGAAGAGGAGATTAGCCTACCAACATTTTATTTAATATGAAAGGGTTGTCATGCATTCTGGAAGACGTGCAACGTGCATGTCGAGAGTCTTGATGAAGAGGAGTACAGACAGTCATTAGACCTGGAACAAATGAAAGGACAGAAAGGAGTGAAGGAGGAGGGTGACCCATGCTCTGGCAGGCTGCTGCCTCCCAGGAGAAGAGGCTAGGCTGCCGACAGTGAAAGGAAATGATGATAACAGAACATACATTCTTGCAGGAGGTAGGATTGTGCTTGAACTGCCCTTAGCAGCTTATCTAAGGTTAGTGTATCTTCACATTCACGGTGTCCTAATTTTAATTTCTCTTCAGAGTTGCCTTAAGGAACAGTTTACATTTGCCTCCATATTTTCTTTCCACCTGTCTTCTAATACACATACATTTATTTGATGGTGACAAAGCGTCTCCTTTCTTCTTTTTTAGGTTGAGTCCTGATTATTTTCTTTCTTAAAAATTGATAAACATTATCTGTTAGAGCAGTTATAAGGTCCCAGCTAAATTGAGTGGAAAGTAGAGTTCTGTGTGCTCTTGTCCCCACACATGCCCACCTTCTTCCAGTGTCGACATCCGGCAGCACAGTGCAGCCTTCCATTTGACCCTTCCAGATGAACAGGCAGAACATGTCCCTGTCGTTACATAGGGACCAAGGACCTCTCATCGCTCACTCACACTCAAGCATAATTAGTCAACAAGGGCACAAGACTGGTGGCAGATTCTTTCTGCTTGTATGAGTGAGAATGGAGTGCACTCTGTGCGGCAGCCATGGGAAGGCTTTTCAGCCCCGCCCTAGTGGTCCACGCTCTCTTGAGAGACAGTGTAGGGTGGCAGTGCAGAGTAGGCGGCTCTGGGCCCAGGTCGCTTCCATTTAGGAACCTAGCTCCCCAGCACTCTCTTTGTAACCTCCGGCAAGTTCCATGGTCTCTGTGCCTTTTTTTCCTTTTCTCTAAATGGGAATAAAAGTAACACTCCCAACTTCATGAGGTGGTCATGAAAATTAGGTGAGTTAAGCCAGGAAGTGTTTCAAAAGGTGTCTGACATACACTGGATGCTATGCCTTTCTTCTTCTCCTCTTTTCTAGTACTGTGGTGTGACTTCAGAGTTTTCACACACATTCTGTTTGTCCTTTCTGTCATCTGTATATGGGTAAGCCCTCCTGAGCTTTCCAAGTTAAATTTAGGTGTCACTCATTCAGATGGGCTTCCCTGCTTGTCCCTCCTGTCTCAGCCTGTCACAAATACACACACATTCTGGAGTTGTGGCCCCTGCTGTGTGTTACTGCCACATCTTTAATGATGTTGTGCTGAGTACTTTCCATACTGCATTGTGGAACAATGCTCTCTTGTTTGAGTTTGCCACAAAACTATAAGCTCCAAGGGTAAAATACTATTTTATTTCCTGTGCTTTGCACAGCACCTGGTACAAGAAATGTTTGATAAATACTGGTTGACTTAGTGACAGAATGAATGAGGACAGTTAGGATCTAAAATAGGATAGAGAGCACCATGGAGAGGCAGGAAGGGCCTGAAAGGAGCCACTTTCAGCTTTATAGTTTTCCATTAGTCTTTAAGTTGAAGGCAAAGTAGAGGGTATACATATGTGGTTTTGTCCTCTGCAGTTATAAGCTTTATTAAGTAGAAATATTGCCCTTGAGCTCTCTGGCCCAGGACAAAACTACTGTATGTAATTGAAAAACATTTTAAAATCTAAGTGACAGAGAAATTTTACTCTGTGAGGATGGTTAATGGAGAAATCACTATAATCTAACTAGGAATTTTCCCATCCTTCAAAAATTTAATTGAAATATGGGCTTTCAAGCACAAATCAATTGAACTTACCAGTTTTCAGCAAGGAATATTTCTGGTTACAACAGAAAAAAAGTAATAGTTAGCAAGCATATTATGTTCCTAATAACCATTAAAAATACTTTAGGTGAACTGACATGTTACACACTTGGTGAGAGAATGAATCAGTGGACCAGTTTTTGTAAAAGTCTGATGATGATTCATTCAGAAGGGAAAGTTTCTCTGATGAATGCTTTTAACATTTCAACAGGAAAAAAAGAGAAGAAAATCATACCTGTCTTCCATTAAAAACTGCTGTCCTTTTTCAATTATTCCATTAATCTGACTGGTCCAAGGACCACAGTGAGATTTGCATTTTAACTTATCCCTGAAAAGGCATAATTGAATAATTCAGTGAAACCATAAGAGACTAGGGGAAGATTTTTGTTTATTCTGTTAACACCATATAGCGTCAGGTTTCCTTCCCAGTAGTTTTGGTTCATAGGTCAACTTTTCCTTCCATCGCAGGGGAGCGGCAAAGAAATCCACCAGAAAGACAAAGTAACATTAAAAAGCTCAAATTTTACAAAAGTTAAGTTCCTGCCAACATTTTCAATTTATCATACAATTAGAAATGTTACTCAGTCTAACAACACCCAAGGGGATAAAAGGATTAAAAAAATGAGATTTCTTTGGTGTTATCAACCCATCTCAATAGGCTCTAACTGTTATGGTACAGATGGTTCATTATATAGACTGCTGTTGGCAGTTGGGCTGCAGAGATGCGGGTGCTGCTTCAAAATGTGTGAGATACCAGGTGGAAATCTAACTTGTGGATGTGTCAGTGTTAATCATGGGCTTCCTGTGGTTTTAGCCTCTGCCGTTTCATTGTACTTAGACAGCAGTGTTGGGAGTGAAGAAAGATACAAGTTTTAATGAACATTTAATTTGAATATAGCTTCTCAGGTTTAATGTATAATTCTTCAGGGGAATAGCTAATTGATGAACACATTATCTGGTGAGGGTTAAACACAAAAAACAAAAAACAATCTAAAGACTGCCAGTCATGACCAAAATAAGCTCACGTGTTTATCAGCGACATTCTGCCTCAGATTTCTCATAGGAAAAAATTAGAACTGTTATCAGTCCTGACTACTTTAGGGGAATGTTGTGACTATTAACTTAAATATTTAATTATTAATATTAAAAATTTCTACATTAGAAACATTAGATTAGCAATGTTGATTTAAATGATAAAGTGGTGTTTTAAAAAATCATCTTGGGCCAGACACAGTGTCTTATACCTGTAATCCCAGCACTTTGGGAGGCCCAGGTGGGCAGATCACTTGAGGTCAGGAGTTCGAGACCAGCATGGCCAAAATGGTGAAACCCTGTCTCTACTAAAAATAAGAAAATTAGCCTGGTGTGGTGTCAGATGCCTGTAACCCCAGCTACTTGGGAGGCTGAGGCAGGAGAATTGCCTGAACCTGAAAAGTGGAGGTTGCAGTGAGCTGAGATCACGCCACTGCACTCCAACCTGGGTGACAGAGTGAGACTCCATCTCACAATAAGTAATTAAATAAATAAGTCAGTAAATAAATAAAAATAAAAAAATTATCATCATGGAGTTAAGAGTGCTCCATCTACTTCTTTACTTCCCATTTTCTCTTCAACTGCAGTCCACTTAGTTAGCTCTCCTCTGAGTCACCAGTGGTCTCTGCTTGGCAGACTTAGTATTAGCTTTTTCTGGCATTCATTTCACCTGATCTTTCTGCTGTTTTTTTTTTTTTTCTTATCCTCATGTTCTTTCTGAGTCTTGTCAAAAGCCTGTTGGAGTATCTCATGATTTGGTCCTGGGATTTCTTCTGTGCTCACTTTGTAGACTTTCCCCAGATGATCTCAGCCAAGACCAAGCTTCACTCGGTGCCTGAGCACAGCTGACCTCCATGTCTGTGTCTTCTGCCCTTTTCTCATTGTTTTCTGACCTTTTCTAGCATCCTATCTCTCCACATTATAATTCTTTATCGCAATATTTAAAACATTTTTCTCATTATACTTTTCTTAATATGTACATGTCTTATTAATTTCTTAACTTCCTTCACTTCCCTTGACCCAGAATGCAAGCCTTATTCACGGGTACATTTCAGTACCTAGGATAATGCTTGGCTTGAATTAGGCACTTAAAGACATATATGATGAACACATATGATTCTGTCTTTAATATCTCCTTATTTGTAGGTACAAGCCTACTTATTTGAGAAACCTAGTGGCTGTTTAAATAAACAGACTGGGAGTCCTGTGATTTATCTTTTCTCATTTTTAAGGATATTAAAGCTCATGAATGAGTAAGAGTATATTAATTGCCATTGATTCAAATAGAAATACATACTCAATTTCCATTATATTTTCTTTTCTATCTCGGGACTGCTTAATACTTCTGTTTTTATTCAATGATATTACCTTTAGAGTGCCATTTTTATTTCCATTAGTTTAATGAGTGGCCTTTCTATAGCCCTGACATTAAAATGTTCTGTAAATCTCCAACCACTTGAGACTTCACTTCTTTAAGATGATTTGCATTACATAGTAAATATGGACATACTAGCATAAGGAAAAACTGAGCTCTTATACCGACCTGACTTGAATTTTCTGAGTTTTTCTCTCTAATGGGTTGTTGGTGACTAGGATTGTGAATGCTTAATGATATTGTATGTGATTAATCTGTTCGGGGGTGTCTTGCCTTAAGAAAAGGTTTGAGATAGTATTTGAGATAGATTCACTCTGAGTTGATTATCCATTTTTACTAAAAGGATTTATAATAGGAGTCTCTTATATAGCAAGCTGTTCTATAATGGAGCGTTTAAGGCAATAGTTCACTTTCGCACACATTTTTGGGGTCATTTTGATTGAAGTGAGGTGCGTTATTTTGTATAGCAATATTACGCTCATGACGTATATTTGTTCTGCAGCCTTAAATATAAGAAGCACTTTCAAAACTTTATACCCTGAAATTTGATTAGAAAATTCTTTGTAGCCTTCTAGAAATTTGCTTAATGACTTCGTTAATAATAACTATGTAACAATATGCAGGGAACATGAAAAAAAAGTACATTTTTTCTTCTGAAAATTGCATATAATTATCGCAAAATAACTTTTAATCTTTCATAGTTATCTTTTCTGTCTTAGCCTCTAAAATAGTGTTTAAAAATTGATTCCCCTTTTCTTCGTAGATTTATATTCTTGCTTTTTAGAAGAATGACCTTAACTTACTTATATGTAAGATTTGTCTTATAATAAAGTTATAATAGAATTTTTACAAATGCTAATTTCTTTCTCTATCCCTAAGATGTTGTAACTAATAAATATACTTTCCTCAGGTCATGAACAGATTGCATTATTTCAAATCATTTAGGAAATAAAATTATTCTTATGCCAAGATTGTTATCAAGTGTATTACTTTTTAGCCTTAATTGATATGATGTAGAAATTTATTTTATTTAAAAATATTCTTTAGTTATGAATTAATTTAGATTTGTTTTCTGAATAAATCTGATCCATGCATTATTTTGTCTAGCCAGTAGACAAACCATGGGTAGCTGAACCATATGGAAGAGCCTGGAATTTATGATAACATGGATCTTTGAGAGTACAAAATAACAATCACAAAGCCCATTGCTTAGTAAAGCCTAAGAACCTCACTCTTGAGATAATGATACTTGGTCATCACACAGAACTAGTTGATGACATCTAACCTTATTTCTAAAAGGATTCTATTCATTCATACAGATGTGAGAAAAGAGGGAATGCTGGTAAATGAAATATAATGTATTTGAGTTTTAAAAGTTGAACAAATGCATTTCTCTATATTTGTATTATACTTCAATTATAAGGTTTTTTTAAAAAGCCAAATTTATGGCCGGGGGATGGTGGCTCGCTCCTGCAATCCCATCTCTTTGGGAGGCCAAGGCAGGTGGATCACCTGAGGTCAGTAGTTTGTGACCAGCCTGACCAATATGGTGAAACCCTGTCTCTACTAAAAATAGAAAAATTAGCTGGGCTTGGTGGTGTGTACCTGTAGTCCTAGCTAGTCGGGAAGCTGAGATAGGAGAATTGCTTGAACCCGGGAGGTGGAGGTTGCAGTGAGCCGAGATCGTGCCACTGTGCTCCAGCCTGGGCGACAGAGTGAGACTCCGTCTCAAAAAACAAAAAAACACTAAATTTGTGTAAAAAGTTTTTGTTTTCAGAACAAAAACTTCTGAAACGATGCAACGGAAATTTAAAAGTTAACTTATATCTCATATTTTAAATTATTTGATTCACATTAGTTTTTTAATAAGGTAAAAATAACAGATTTGCTCATCTTATTAGACCTTTTTTAGGCCCACAAGAAAGTATATTTTTAGCAATTCTAATAGTTTATGTAATACCACTCATTATGAGTTAAGCCTTGTTAAAGTACAGAGAAGACCACAAACATTTATGGCATATAGTAAAGAAAGTAATTATTAGAAATGGGTGAAAATGCTAAATAATGGATTTATTATTGTCCCAATAAACACAATTCGTGAGATAATTTTATATTTGAAAATGAAGTTTGGATCCTTTTAAGAATACTAATAGTATTAATAGAAATTTTCCTTTCTGAAGGGAGCTATTAATTACCAAATTTCAGAGGAAATTTATGTAAACTTGCAGGTAGTGTGATATCTGGAAAATCAAACAATGGATTTTAGTGTTAGAAGTGCTTTAGAACTCATAGTCTAGTGCTTTTTAAATTCATTTTTAGTTATAGAATTCTTCTTCTGTTTCATCTTATTTCACAGTTCAAGGTAGACAACAGGTGGAAGTGGAGGTGGTTTAACAAAGTGGGGTTGAGGATTCAGAGCCCCATCTGCCCCGGCCCCCACTTCATATTTTTCTTTTTCCTTCCTCTGTGTGGGCACCCAGAGTACTACTGAAAACACTGAAGACTCAGAAGCAGACTTATGGAAATATTACATGAGGGCGAAATGACGTTATAAAGTTTAGGAAGAGAACAGACCAGTCGATAAAGAATGGTGAGACAATTGATCATGCATACAGGAAAAAAAAAAAAAAAAAGAAATCGGATTTGTACCTCATATCATTTAGGGAAGTGAATTTTCTGTTTTTTTGTTTTGTTTGTTTGTTTGTTTGTTTGTGTTTTGAGACGGAGTCTCTCTCTGTCGCCCAGGCTGGAGTGCAGTGGCGCTATCTTGGCTCACTGCAAGTTCCACCTCCCAGGTTCTTGCCATCCTCCTGCCTCAGCCTCCCGAATAGCTGGGACTACAGGCGTCCACCACCACGCCCGGCTAATTTTTTGTATTTTTAGTAGAGATGGAGTTTCACTGTGTTAGCCAGGATGTTCTCGATCTCCTGACCTCATGAGCCGCTCGCCTCGGCCTCCCAAAGTGCTGGGATTACAGACGTGAGCCACCGTGCCTGGCCGGAAATAAATTTTCAATAGGTTGATAACTCAAATGTGAAAGACAAACCTATTCATAACAACATTATTTTAGTAGCAAAAACTGAGAAACAGCTCAAATACCCATAGAAAGAAGGATGGATATGTAAGTTGTCCTAGAGCCACAAGGTAGAATACTATGTAGCAATGAAAATGAAATGAACTATGCTATACATTGAGTTGGTTGAATCTCAAAAGTAGTCATATAAGAAAATATTAGATTATATATTAGAAATTAGATTATATATAAAAATATGTAAACATTTATAATGTAATATATATAAAATATAAAGTCTAATATATATAAATCTCATATCTTACACATGTAAGCTTAATATGTAATATATATATGAATCTAGTATATAATATCTAATATATTTAATATATGTAAAATCTAATGTCATTTGTATGAAGGTCAGAAGCAGACAGGACTGAATAACCTATTTCATAGGAATATATCCTGTGTGATAAAAAAGTGAAGAAGGTAAGGGCATAAATATAAAACTCAAGGAAGAGATCACCTTTAGGGAGGATGGAGAAGGGATGTAACCAAAGAGAGGAGCTTGTGGGGATTCAAAGATACTAGTAATATTCTGTTTCTTAAGCTGTTATAGAAATATTGTTGTTTTATTCTTTTAAAAACTGTACAAATGTCATATGTGCTCATACATTTCATAAAATGTGCAGATATAAACAGTTTTTAAAGAAGTCTCTTAAAGCTTTAGAGACAAAACCATGTATGTAGTTTAATGTTCCCATTTAGAAATCCAGACCAAATGTGGGGTTTTCTGGACAGCAGCACTTCCGTTGCAACTCTTGGTACGTGCCAAAGCTATCAACTACCCCTGAACTAGTACTGTACCTTAAGTCATTCATGAGAAGACATCTTTGTGGTTAGAAGAGTTTCCTCCCAACTTACCTGTTCCCTCCATCATCCTCCATCTGGGATGTCAGACACCCAATATTAACTGGAGTCAGCAGCAATTATACTTTTGTTTTCTGTGTTAAATGACTTTCTGTTTATTTATTAATCCTGTGTAGATTTATTGTATGTTTGCTTGTGCTGGATACTTCACTAGGCCCTCAGAATAAAATAATGAACAGGACTGTCTTTGAAGGCCAAAAGAAAAGAAAGGGACTATAAATGTGTCACTCAGATGGTCACCTGCCTCCCAGCATTTGTTCTCCCTTTCCTCCAAATCATAGAGTCCCTGATATTTTGCTAGTCACAGAGCCACCCAAAATAGGAACATTTCTAACTTTCCTTGCAGCCAACATGGACATGTAATTTAATTCTGGCTAATAGGATGTGATTGAAAGTAATGTGTGTAACTTTGGGTCATGCTCTTTTTTTTTTTTTTTTGAGACGGAGTCTCGCTCTGTCGCCCAGGCTGGAGTGCAGTGGCCGGATCTCAGCTCACTGCAAGCTCCGCCTCCCGGGTTCACGCCATTCTCCTGCCTCAGCCTCCCGAGTAGCTGGGACTACAGGCGCCCGCCACCTCGCCCGGCTAGTTTTTTGTATTTTTTTTAGTAGAGACGGGGTTTCACCGTGTTAGCCAGGATGGTCTCGATCTCCTGACCTCGTGATCCACCCGTCTCGGCCTCCCAAAGTGCTGGGATTACAGGCTTGAGCCACCTCGCCCGGCCGGGTCATGCTCTTAATGGGAAGAAAGGGGCTGTCTTTCTCTCCCAGCCCAGTATGTGTGTGAAGGTATGAATATGAATGGAATGTGGTAAGTCCTCGACCATGCAGGTGAGGCAGCACTGAAGGGAAGCTACAGCAACAAGACAGAAGGAGCCTGGGTTTCTGATACTGTGCAGTGCCATACCTCAAGAACTTCCTGGACCAGAGTCACCACATCATCCCAGACTTCTGCATGGGAGAGGAGTAGTTGTCTGACTTGTTAATTCACTAGTGTTTTGATTCATGTTACATGCAGCCCTACTTATATCTCAGTTAATTCAGCAGGAACACGAGTGATCACAGCTCTGTGATGCACACTATCACGGAGTTGTGTGTATGTATATGGACAACTGGGATGCATATAGAAGTTCTGGGAAAGGCAGGGAGGCATCTATAAATATTTAAAGCTTAAACTTGGTTATAACAGATGAAGAGAAGTTTTCCAGGTAAAGAAATTGAGGCAGGCATTTCAGGCACCAGGCACAGTACGGGTGAGTGTATGAAAGTGTGAGAGTATAGGCTCTTCTCTCATCAGAATTTCACAACATGAATTGGATATTTTTCTACTAATTAAGGAACTCAGTTTATATATACAGATTTTTACTGATTGTAATTTGTTACTTTCAGGAGTCAGAGATGAAAGTACATCAAAGCTATTGTGAATGGCTTTGGCCATTGTTCATCCTAATAAGAGATTAAGAATTGATAAGAACCAATGGTGTACTGGTGATATAGTGCATTAATAACTTTGTTTTAAATGCACTTACTATAGTGTATTATATTAGACTGTGTGTGGTAGCTAAGGCTGGACATATTGGTAGAGCTCCCAGCACAACCTATTTCTAAACTACCTTGAGTTAAAAATAGAATGTTCAGCTTGAACTGCAAGTGATCATGATGGCTGCCTGGTTCTATATAGAGATTGCAGAGCTCTGTGTGCTCACATCTGATTCCCAGCTTGTCATTTTGGTGTGGATGAAAACATGCATTAAGTTACTTCTGGCTTCCCCACAATTTTAAACTGGAGAAGCCCATATTACGGTAATATATGATAGTATGTATGAATGCGACATGAATATTGTAATAGTCATAATATAGGATGTTCATTCCTAGAATTGTGATGACATCTACTGAATTGCAGCCAGTAATTTGCATATTCATGCCCACTTAGCTCAAATAAGTCCCTGTTTGTTTGCACATTAATGTCTGATTTCAGCACCAGCTAACTCATTTACATATCCCTGTTCAGTTGGTTAGTGATGTTCATCTGTGGAATATTGGTGCAGCTCCGTTTGGGCTTTGAGTAGCTTGGGGAGTGTTATGGTTTAGCTGAATGATCACCTATTACTCATCCTAGCTTTTCTAGGCAAGGCACTTTACTTTTCTGAGCTCTAGGTTATTCATCTGTGTAATGAAGTTAATGCTAGTTAGTTCTTAGGGCTGTCATATCAGTTGACACACTGGAGGTTATGGTGTACAGTCAACATTTCTAGGCCAACTATATTCTGGGACCTGTTCCTGGAACATTTTCTGTGTACTAGAGAGAGTTCTAGAGGAGTTCTAGATGCTGTAGAAGATAAGACATGCAAACAGTCACAGCTTCAGTGAATATTAGAAGTACTTTGGGGAGTACAGAAGAGAAAACACTCAACATTTTCAAGGGAAGTCATAGGAAGTATTACAAAGGTGGAATCCTTACGCGGAACTGGTAAGATGAGTTGACACTGAACAAGGGAAGGGAGAACTCGCTGCAAGTAGGGAGAAGATGTGAATGAACACACAGATGTGTGAGAATTTCATGGAACTGGAAATAATTTGTTGTGGTTAAGCATAAAGTGTATGGGGAAGATTGACTATAGACAGGGAAGACTGGTAGGCAGATCTCAAAAGACCTGGTATACCATAGCAGGAAGGTTCCGTTTTTGTCCTGTGGGTGATAAGGAGTCCTCCAAGGGTTTAAAGTAGGAGAGTCGCATAATGAAATGTGCAGTTTAGAAAATGTTTTCTGATGACTGTGTGGAGAATGAATTGAGTGGAATGAGAGTGTACACAGAGGCAAGTTGTGTTGTTATTTCAGGTGAGAGCTTATAGAGGAATATTTAGGTGAGGTGGGAAGTGACCCAGAACCTATTTTGGAGGTAAAATCAGTTGGACGTGGTGACTCATTCTGTGTGGTGTTTCAGCAGGAGGGATGTGTTTTGGTGTCTTGGGTAGGTAATGATGTTATTTATTAAGATAGGAAATATAAAAAGAGGAGTAGTTTTTATGGAGCATTAGGGGTAAAGATAGTGTTTCATTGTATATGCTTTTAGTTGTGTTTAGATCTGTCTAATCTAGCCCAATATAATTTTATTACATAGTCTAATCTTCTATTTTTCCTTCAAGTATAAGGCTTTCAGCAGTTTGTGATTACTCATAACCATTACTCTTCCCAAGTTCAGAGTAATGGAGTTACGGTTTTCTTCCATCCCTTTTCCCCTTTTTATTTTTTAATTGCAAATACTACTTTCTCTTTTTTTCTAGGCTTTCATTGATATATTAGTTTTAGTGCCCACTTTAGTCTCTTATGAATATGAATTCTTTAATTTTTATTCCTTGATGTACCCTGTATTTTTATTATTAAAATCAAACTACTAGAGATGTTTCTTGATAACTTGCTCTGACTTTGTGCAAGTCACTTAACCAGTTTTCTCAGTTGCAAAGGGAAGAAGGTAAATGATTTTTTTGTTTTGTTTTGTTTTAAATCTCATTTATCTCCAAAGCTCTAGGTTCTTGGATTCTCAGTCACTTGCCCACTGTCTGTTCCTCAGGGCAGAGTCTGGGGACTAGTTAAGGTTCAGAGTGTGGTCTGTGGAATGTGACTTACTACCTAGGTGACTTGGGCACATTAACTCCTTCTGTGTGTCACTTTCATTTTCTTAAACTGCGAATATAATATACCTAACCTCATAGGGCCATAGTGATGATGAAATGAGTTAACACATGAAAAATGTTTAAAACTGTGCCTGGGGCCTGGCACAGTGGCTCATGCCTGTAATCCCGGCACTTTGGGAGGCCAAGGTAGGTGGATCACCCAAGGTCAGGAGTTTGAGACCAGCCTGGCCAACATGGTGAAGTCCTGGCTCTACTAAAAATACAAAAATTAGCTGGACGTGGTTGCACACACCTCTAGTCCCAGCTACTCAGGAGGCTGAGGCAGGAGAATTACGTGAACCCAGGAGGCAGAGGTTGCAGTGAGCCAAGATCGCACCACTGCACTCCAGCCTGGGTGACAAAGCGACACTCCGTCTCAAAGCAAAACAAAACAAAAAACTGTGCCTGGCACATGTTAAGTACTGATAAATGTTAGCAACTCTTATTTTACCCATAACCTGTAGCACCTGGCATCATTCTTCACACATGGGAGGCACTCAGTAAATTTTTTTTTAAAATTAATGCACCAATAAGCCTGTTAATGGACAAGTAAGTTCTAGTAGTATCTCCTAGAAGGGTCTCTAGAAACTCCTCCCCCCACCCCCGTTTTTCCTGTTTTCTTCTCTGACAGAAGTCTTTCTAGAGTGTTGAGAAAATGTGTTTACCTCAGAGATTGTCCCAATCTTGTAATGTTAAGTGACATCCATTTTGAGAACGTAGGTGTGATTCACATATACCTCTAACTAAGAGGGCCACACTTGGTGACCTTTAGTGAATTCGTCTTTCCAGCCTATATCCACCCCAGAGATAAATATTAATGGCCATAATGAACGTGGCCATTTTTCTTCAAAACCATTTGATCTGCAGAGGCACGAACTCAAAATTTTACTACACAAATAATTTAGGACGATAGGAATATGGCTAGTAAAGAAGTTAAAATGGAAAGGACAGCCCTTCTATATATGAATTAATGGCAGCTGAAAATTTGACGTTGTTTTATGTACGTTATTGTTTTGCCTTCCTCTTGCCTCCAGCTTGACATCACTTTCTTGCCGCTTGTGAAAACAAAAATAAAAATGCAGTTGTAATCCTTTAACGGATTGGGCAATACATTGGTGAGGGAGAGCTTCTTTCTTCAAGTCTACAGATCGGAAAGCTGACCTCTTCCAGAAGTACCCTTATAGACACACTCAGAAATAATGCTTTACTAGCTCTGTGGGCTTCCCTTAGCCCAGTCAAATTGACATATAAAGGTAACCATCACAGAAACAAAGTTTGAAAAAAAAAATTTACAGCTGATCTGAAAGGGAAATTTTTGACTTGGCTTGGAAAGCAAGCAATGAATTGTTTATGGATATCATTCCCCACAGCATGTCTGCTGAAAGAGGACTTAAAAACAAGGCTATTGGTGGGATGAATCCTTCACTCATTTATGATTATCTACCATTTCTAGATTACAGGACTGTTATTGAGAACCATTAACTCCATATCCATTTAAATATGTCGTGAATCATTTTTTAAAATTCCTCAAGACAGGAACTTTTTCCATAAGAATTCTTTAACATGTAAATTGAGTGGTTGACTATCATTCCTAAATTATGGTGTTTCCCCTAACACAATAGATGCAGTTGCCTTAAAATAGGTACAGAATTTGGTCTAACTTATTCTAACCAATTGAAATCCTTTGTCATCCCCAAATGATACTCAGTATGGTCTTCTTTTTACTGTCACTTCCAGGACATTTTTTTAGGCAATTATAATGCCCAAGAGGAATAATTAACTCTTTTTAAGTAACTTCTACTTTTCTATCTATTTTAGTTGGTTTCTGTTTAGTTATTAGCCATATTTGTTGCATTTTACACTTTGAAATTTGTAGTTCCTATAAATACTTTTAGAAGTAATAATAATATACATTATATTAAAGAAAATTGAGTGTGGCATGGTGGCTCACGCCTGTAATCCCAGAACATTGGGAGCCCGAGGTGGGTGGATCACACAAGGTCAGGAGTTCGAGACTGACCTGGCCAATATGGTGAATACAAAATTAGCTGGGTATAGTGGCACACATCTGTAATCCCAGCTACTTGGGAGGCTGAGGCAGGAGAATCGCTTGTGGCTGGGAAGTGGAGATTGCAGTGAGCTGAGATCACGCCATTGCACTCCAGCCTGGGTGACAAAAGTGAAACTCTGTCTTCAAAAAAAAAAAAAAATTTGTGTCTCTAACACTGGAGTTTTAGATGCCTGTATACTGAATCTTTTCTGTTCTTTCTCCCTTTTTAAAACTTTAGTTTATTTATTAATATTATTATTATACTTTGATTAGATTTCACTTATTATTGAGGTGAATGTACCTGCAGTGAAGTGTGTAACATGCACTCATCTTAGATGTACAGCTGAATTCGTGCACACATATATTCCCATATAACTACCACCCAGAAGATTTCCCATACTTCTTACCACTCCCTGAGGGTCAACACTATTCTGATTTCTAACTCTATCTCTTAGTTTTGCCTGTTCTTTAACTCTAAATAAATAGAATCATACTGTGTTTTGTGTGTCTGGCTTCTGTAACTCAACAAAATGTCTGGCACATTCATTCTTCCTGATTTGCATATCAGTTTTTATTATTGCATAGTATTTTATTCTATGACTATAGGACAATTCATTCATTCACCTTTTAATGGACTTTCATTGTTTCCACTTTGGAGCTACTATAGATAATTATCCTGTGAACAGTTGTGTTACAAATGCACTAATTTCTCAGGGGAATATACCTAGGAATGGAATTGTTGGTTCATGACATCGGCATGTGTTTGGCTTTAGGAGATACAAGCATTTTACCTTTATAGAAATTGATAAATTGTATGACATTATCAGTTGCTCTACATTCTCACTAATGCATTTTTATGGGCTCAAATTTTTACCGTTCTCTTGAGTGTGTAGTATACCCTCTTTTTTTTTTAAGAGTATACTTTTTTTTTTTAAGACAAAATAAAAGAGTCTAAGCTTTCCTTACTTCTGCACCCTTCCCCTGCCCCCATACTGGCAGGAATTTCTGGATTTGATTATTTGCTATTCAGACTGTCTGCCAGTTTACTGATTTACAGTACAGCTTTTTTGTTGTTGTTGGTGGTTTTTTTTGAGATGGAGTCTTGCTCGTCCCCCAGGCTGGAGTGCAGTGCACCAGTATGATCATAGCTCACTGCAGCCTTGACCTCCTGGACATCAGGTGATACTCCTGCCTTAGCCTCCCAAGTAGCTAGGGCCACAGGTGTGCACCACTGCATGTGCCATCACACCTGGCCAGTTTTTTAACTTTTTTGTTGAGACAGGGTCTCACCTTTTTGCTGAGGCTGGTCTCAAGCTCCTGACCTCAAATAGTCTTCCTGCCTCAACTTCCCAAAGCACTGGGGTTACAGGCTTGAGCCACTGCACCCAGCCAGTATAGTTTTTCATAGTTCAGTGATCTTGTATTCTTTCGAGAAGTCCTGATCATGTTCATACAGTTTCTGCTCAGAATTCTTTAGTGGCCTTTCTTACTAGAAATCACCTACCATATTTCTTAGCACCTTCAAGGTGGAAGATAAAGGTATCTCCTCTCTTTCAACTTTTTGTAATTTTTTGGTCAATGGTTTTCTAGTTGGAATGATCTTTTTATTGCATCTTTATTACTGATATTCCCACTGGTAGTAGGCAGAATTCTAGAATGACCCCAGTGACCAGACCCATGCCCATGTATTTATAATTTTTCCCCTTAGTGTGGGTGGTATCCATGATTCTGATGGACTGTCACTCTCAGGGTTAGTTTTTTTATATGGCAACACTGAATGGATTTTGCAAGTGTGATTAAAATCCCTAATAATTTAAATTTGAGTCAATCAAAAGGGAGATTACCCTGTTTTGGCCTCACACATTCATTTGAACCCTTACAAGAGACAAAAAGCAGCAGAAGGTGCTCTTCTGTTAGCCTCAAAGTAGTAATTCTTGTGAATAGATTAGGCCATGTTGTAAGGACCTGGGGTCATCTGTCTAACAGCCAACAGAAAAATAGGGCCCCCATCCTATAACCGAAAGGAACAGAATTCTCTCAACAATCAGAATGAGCTAGGAGGAGGGCCCTAAGCCTTGGATAAGATTGTGACCCTGCCTGACACCTTGATTTCAGCATAGTAAAACCCTAAACACAGGACTCAGCTAACCCATGCCTGGACTTCTGACCCACAGAAATTGTGAGATCGTCAATTTTTGTTTTTCTAAGCTGCTAAATTTGTGAAATTGCCCCTTTGAGACTCCCATGTAGTTTGTAAGACTGATGGATGAAAGTTGCTAGACTAGCTCTCTTGTTGTAAGAAAGGAAAATACCCTACCCTACCCTACCCTAAATTTACTCCAACTGTCTGTCAGTCTTTTTTTTTTTTTCTTTTTGAGACGGAGTCTTGCTCTGTCGCCCAGACTGGAGTGCAGTGGTTCTGATTGCGGCTCACTCACTGCAACCTCTGCCTCCCAGGTTCAAGCAATTCTTCTGCCTCAGCCTCCTGAGTAGCTGGGACTACAGGTGCCTGCCAACAAGCCTGGCTAACTTTTGTATTTTTAGTAGATAGGGCGTTTCACCATGCTGGCCAGGCTGGTCTCAAACCCCTGACCTCGTGATCCACCCACCTCAGCCTCCCAAAGTGTTGGGATTACAGGGGTGAGCCACCACGCCCTGGCCAAAGTAACACCTTTGCCTCCCTGTCAGGGAATCAAGCCCCGGTCTCCCACGTGACAGGCAAGGATACCGCTATACTAATGAGGAAGACACGTCTGTCAGCCTTGAAATATCTCCTTGCCCCTCCAGTTCTCTATGGCTTTTATTTAATTTGGAAGCTGAAAGGGGCTTTGGGAAAGGATGGAAGTCTTATAGGTCTTCTCTGTTACTGTGGGCTTTATAGTATGAGATACCCATTTTGAAAATGTTTGTAGTTATAGATACAGTAAAGACATCGTTGTGATGATAGCCCCCTGAGGAAGGCAGCACAGATTATCATGTTACCTTCCTGGGCTGTCTTATGAGCACCCGACACTGAACATACCCAAATGAAACTCATGATTCTTCCTTCTCCCTACCACTCTCAAACCTGCTTTTCTTTCAGTGCACCTAATTTTGTTAAATGGCGCTGTTGGTAAACCTGAAAGGCATCCTTGACTCCTCCTCCTTTACCCTAGACAGTTAATCTGTCACCAGATCCTACTGATGCTGCCTCCTAAGTGCCTTACAAACCCACTTACTGTTTCTTTTTTTTTTAAATTTATTAATTAATTTATTTATTTTTATTATACTTTAAGTTCTAGGTACATGTGCACAACGTGCAGGTTTGTTACATATGTATACTTGTGCCATGTTGGTGTGCTGCACCCATCAACTTGTCAGCACCCATCAACTCGTCATTTACATCAGGTATAACTCCCAATGCAATCCCTCCCCCCTCCCCCCTCCCCATAATAGGCCCTGGTGTGTCATGTTCCCCTTCTCGAGTCCAAGTGATCTCATTGTTCAGTTCCCACCTATGAGTGAGAACATGCGGTGTTTGGTTTTCTGTTCTTGTGATAGTTTGCTGAGAATGATGGTTTCCAGCTGCATCCATGTCCCTACAAAGGACACAAACTCATCCTTTTTTATGACTGCATAGTATTCCATGGTGTATATGTGCCACATTTTCTTAATCCAGTCTGTCACTGATGGACATTTGGGTTGATTCCAAGTCTTTGCTATTGTGAACAGTGCCGCAATGAACATACGTGTGCATGTGTCTTTATAGCAGCATGATTTATAATCCTTTGGGTATATACCCAGTAATGGAATGGCTGGGTCATATGGTACTTCTAGTTCTAGATCCTTGAGAAATCGCCATACTGTTTTCCATAATGGTTGAACTAGTTTACAATCCCACCAACAGTGTAAAAGTGTTCCTATTTCTCCACATCCTCTCCAGCACCTGTTGTTTCCTGACTTTTTAATGATTGCCATTCTGACTGGTGTGAGATGGTATCTCATACAGAATGGGAGAAAATTTTTGCAATCTGCTCATCTGACAAAGGGCTAATATCCAGAACCTAAAGAACTCAAACAAATTTACAAGAAAAAAATAAACAACCCCATCAAAAAGTGGGCAAGGGATATGAACAGACATTTCTCAAAAGAAGACATGTGTACAGCCAACAGACACATGAAAAAATGCTCGTCATCACTGGCTATCAGAGAAATGCAAATCAAAACTGTTTCTTTTTTAAATGTCCCTAGCGGCCAGGCACAGTGGCTCATGCCTGTAATCCCAGCACTTTGGGAGGCTGAGATGGGTGGATCACGAGGTCAGGAGATCGAGACCCTCCTGGCTAACATGGTGAAACGCCGTCTCTACTAATAATACAAAAAATTAGCCGGGCGTGGTGGTGGGCCCCTGTAGTCCCAGCTACTCGGGAGGCTGAGGCAGGAGAGTGGCGTGAACCTGGGAGGTGGAGCTTGCAGTGAGCTGAGATCATACCACTGCACTCCAATCTAGGTGACAGAGCGAGACTCCGTCTCAAAAACAAACAAACAAAAATAAAATGTCCCTTGCTTCTACACAGGTTCTAACTGCCATCATCTCTTGGTTGTTCTTGCTTCTATCTCTTATCCCTCCAAACCATTCTTTATACCAGAACTACAGTGAGTTAAAGGTGGTTAATAATTTCTTATGTACTTAGTACTAAGCCCCATGTCCTCAATATGCCTAATAAAGTTCTGCATGATTTAGCCACCACTATCTGCAGCAGCTTCTTGGCCCCTTTTGAAAATCATAGCATTGTGGACTTCCCAGAACATGCTGTGCTTGTTCAGGCCTTGGAGCCTCCTTGCATGCTGCTGTCTGTACATGGAATTGGCTTCCTTCCATATTCTTGATAATTAATGCCATCTTTAAGCTAATCTTCTCTGTATAATAAGAGTTTTATATAATGCTTATTAAGTACTTACCATGTGTCAATCAGTATTCTGAAACATTTTACAGGTAGTATATCTTTTTCTTTTATTCTCTTAACCATTATTTCCTTCGGGAAGCTTTTCGGAAAAAAAAAAAAAAAATTACCCCAGACCAGGTCAGCTTCCTTCTTTGTAGCACATGGCATACTTAACATTATTCAATTGGCATACTTAGTTATTTAATTATTTGCTGTTGTTTGAAATGTGTATTTATCATTCATTTTAAGTTCCTTGCAGTCAGGGACCAAGTCAGTATATACCAATCACTAGTATAGTAAGCACCTAATACATAATCATGCTTATTAAAAGTAAAAGAAGTTCAATATTATTAAACAAATGCCTGAATGAGACAGTAGCTTAGGTATTTTCCCTTCAAGTTTAGAGGTTTTTTCTATAAGCGGATAATACTTGGAGATATACAGGAATATATCACAGATTAGATTATATTAAGAAGGAAGCTAAGAGAAACTAATGTTATTTGAGAGAAGAGCATGAAGTGACTGAGATGGAATTATTTAGGGTATATACATAATTATTTTGTTCTCATAATCATTTTGTCAAGTAGGCCTTTTGATATGGTTTAGATATGTGTCCCTGCTCAAATCTCATGTCAAATTGTCATCTCCAGTGTGGGAGGTGGGGCGTGATGGGGGTGATTGGATCACGGGGATGGAGTTCTCATGTAAGGTTTAGCACCATCAATCACCTCTGTGCCGTTCTTGTGACAGGGTTCTCCTGAGATTTTTCTCTTGCTCCTGCCATGTAAGAAGCGCCTTTACCTTCTGTTTCCCCTTTACCTTCTGCCATAATTATACATTTCCTGAGGCCTCCCCAGAAGCAGAAACCACTATGCTTCCTGTACAGCCTACAGAACTGTGAGCCAGTTAAACCTCTTTTATTTGTAAATTACCCAGTCTCAGGTATTTCTTTATAGCAGTGTGAGAATGGACTAATATGCCTTGTTATTTCATGTCTTTTATAGCTAAGGAAAAAAAACATGGCTCATGGAGATTAAGTAACTTGACCAAAGTCACAAAATCAATGAAGGACACAGTTGTTACATAATAGTTTTGTTATATAGAGTTTGCAAAATAACTTGCATTTGAAATGGCTTGTGTATTTTCCACTTTATTGAGATATTTTCTATATAATCCACATTTATTTAAAATGAACAATTTGATAAGTTTTGGTGGATGTATACACCTGTGAAAATAATACCACTATTAAGATATAGAACATTTTCATTACCTAGAAGTTTCTTTGTGTCCTTTCAGTGTTTCTCCCTCGATTTCAAGCCCTTGGTAACTGTTAAAATGTTTTATGGCATAATAGATGAGCTTTTGACTTCTAGAATTTGATGTAACTGGAATCATAGAATAGACAATTTTGTGACCATCTTCTTTCACTCCACATGATGATGTTGACATTCATCCTCAGTGTTGCATTCTTCAGTAGTTGTTCCTTTCACTGCTGAGTAGTACTCTATTGTATGGAGATACCATTTATTGCTTATCCCTGCAGTTGCTGATGTACGTTTGGGTTGTTTCTAGTTTTTAGTTATTGTGAATAATGCTGCTGTGAACATTTGTGTGCAGGTGTCTGTGTGGGACAGTATTCCCTGAGGAACACGTAAGAGTGGGATTCTTAAGTCATATGATTAGTGTATGTTTAACTTTTAAAGAAATTCCCAGTTTTCTAAAATAAATGTATTATTTTATGTTCCCAGCAACAATGTGTGTCAGCACTTGGTATTGTCCGTTCTTTTAATTTTAGACATTGTGGTGGGTGTGTAGTCGTATCTCATTATGGTGGTTTATTTTTAATAGAACATCTTATTGATGTAGGAGGCCACACGAATGTGGATTCAGGCCTTCTATATCCAAGTTAGAATCAACCTCAAATCCTTTTTCTCTTGTGAGAATTCATCTAAACCTCTTATTATAGGTCATGTCTTTTGGAATAACTTGTGTCTACCTCCATGAAGTTTTTAAATACAGAGAAAATACATGTAACTATTTTACGAGTCAACTGGAAAGCCATACATGTATGTATATGTTTGTGTGTGTATGACATATATGTATATATATAATTACACATTAAAAATAATGCTTACTAAAAATACTCATAAAATGCTCATTATTCTATATATCTATATTTCCAGCATCTTCTGGAAGTTTGTGGGTAAGTTCTGAATAAATACTGCTTTGAAGATAAAAATTCCCAATTGTTTCTTTATTAGTAATCACAGGGCTAATGCAAAGCTCTGATAATTAAGACTTTATGTTTTTCTTTGAGTGCCACCATGGCAGCAAGTGGTATCTTAAACTGAGAAGCTGTAAATTAAAACTTTCAGAATGCAAGGACTAGTCTAGGGAAAATGAAGTTATGTATAGGTGACTTGTTCCATTTGAATTAATCAGAGGGCTGCTGGTGTAGACCAGCTGTGTTCTCTGATGACAAAAATGAATCTTGACATTTTAGATAATGAAAATTCAGTTCAGCACCTCTTAGAGATATGTGTGATAATATATTGTCAGTCAGAAACAGAGAGAAGGGGAGAAGCACAAACCTTGTCTTATTAAAATAGACATTGTGACAAGTGGACATTGCTGGATCTCTGGTTTCTAGGGGAAAAAATGTCAAGGGAAACTTCTTTTTTTAAAAATGATGGGAATGGCTGTTTTATGAGGAAGCAGGGTGAAAAGATTTGACTTCTGATGCATGACCTCTTTGACAGTTGCCTTTGTTCATGATTCCTAGTTTCGTGGTTTATTTTATTGGGGTACAGGGTGAGGTCTGGAAGACCTGGAAAGGAAACTCACTTTTTTGGTTTGACAGTATTAATGCAATCATCTAGTTCATACCTTGTAAGCCCACTTATTATTTCCTCTGCGTGTGTTTTTTCTGGTTTAGCGGATTAGCTGCACTGTCTCTTCAAAGGCTATCCAATCAAGGAGGGGTTATTAAAACCAGGGCGATTTATGACTGAGAATTAATTAGAGAAGCATTTTCATGCAAAACATCCAATTTTTTGATTAGCAATGGAGCAGGGCCGCAATTAACACTCGAGGAAGCTTAAATTTCCAGCTTTTTGATTCTCAGGAAATGAGATTATCAAACCAGGGTCAGACACTTGACAGCAAAGCGGGAGTGGGGGAGTGTGAAATTATATGTAAAAAAAAAAGAGTCTTTTGATTTTGATACTGAGATTGCTGTTACGGCAGTGGGAAATTCAGAGGAGGGAAAGAACAACAAGTCTGAAATGGAAGAACCTGAAAGGACTGATTCTGTAGTGACCTATTTGCTATGCAAAATATCTGTTGTAAATGTTTGCTGCAAGTATGTTTTAGGAGCACAGCAATATTGTTTTGTTCCTTCATTGTTACTTATTATTCAGTTTTTCTCTCATAAATTTCTCTTAGATATTCAGTGGCTGAACAAATATTTAAAATGGTTATATATGTTGGAGAGAGGCCAAAATTTCTCTTGTTGGAAAAGGGAGCTTCTTGCTTTTTTTTTTGACGGTGGGCAGGGGGTCTGTTTCTTTTCACTGGTGTTTTTAACTTTTTTAAGTCACTCAAAACACAGTTTAGGTTGTGGGTTATGTCAAGCCATAGATGACCACTTATTGATAAGTGGCCTTGTCAAGCTTAGGTGGCTGAGATAGGAAGTAAGGCAATCCCAGGTTTGCTGTAAAACAAAGTGTATTCTGTCATCAGTGTAATTGGTGTTCCCTGAGGAATGCAACATAATGAAAAATGCATTTGTTCTGGAAAATATTTTTCATCTTGTCTCCTCTTAATTTGGACATCTAATTTTCACAGAGAAATAGAGGAGCAGTGTATCCTTTGTTTTAATTCATTCTGCCAAGTTAAAACTCATATGCCTCTGTTCTTTATTCAATAGGTTCTAAGATTTTTAAGAGACCTTGTCAGTATTTTTGAATCATCCAACCTTCTCTTCATTACCTTGTTTTCATATTTGCATGTATGATGAATTGCCTATCTATAAATAGTATAAAAATGGTACACTATAAATATTAAAATTAGTAATATGTACTATTTATGGATTGCTTGCCTATTGATGTTAGGAAACTCGTTGGCATCCAGTTCTAAGAGGGAACACAAGTGAACAATGCGTCTTTGGCCCAGGGTGGGAGAGGGACTGAGAACTGATTGATAGTCTTGTGTGAATCTGGTTTCTCTCATATTCTCCTAGCGTTGGTTTCTCTATTCAAATAAGGGATAGGACTTTTTGTTAGAATCTGGGAAGTTGTTTTAAAAAACATCTTCATAAGCAGATTCCAGACTACACCAAAAATGAATGGAAGAGGCCATATGTCATTTATATAATCAGAGATTTTTGGTATTGCATTTTTCTCTCTAAAGCCCCTCTGATTTAGGAACATGATCCATTGATCTAGCCTATCATTCTTGCAATCCTACTGTGGATTCTCAGCTTTGTTTGTCAGTCTTGCTTAATCCTCCTTCCTTTGTTGATGAAGAGTATCTATCACTGCCTGGATGAAAATTGGCTGCAGTTTAATCTTGGGGGAAAAAGGAAGAAAACTGCCAGTCAGAGGCTGAAGAGTTGATCTTGTCAGATTTATAGTCATCAGTTATCAATGCTGATCTTCATGTTTTTAGATATTGATGATTATGATTACATGCCTTTCGGCATCCAATAAACATTTGTGGAAAGAATTTATAGTTATATTTATGGATATTTTCTTTGTTGGGAAATGTTTCTACCAGGTCCATAACAAAGGGAGCCTAAGCATATGAATTAGGGATTCTTAGTCTATGTGTGTTTTGAGTTGGGTGGTTTGGGGGAGGGTACATGGGTAGCCTTCAGGGAGTCTGTGATACCCAGCAGTATCTTCAGATTAGAGGGGTGGGGAGCAGGAAGAAGTTACCAAGTTTTCATTAGGTTTACAAAATGCTATTGTTACGTGTGTGTGTATATATATGTGTATATATACGTGTGTACATATATATATGTGTGTGTATATATACACATGTAGATATGTATAGATGTGTGTATATATGTATACACACGTATACACACACACACATATTCATAAATACATATACAAATACAGTTCCCAACTTGGAGAGCCTTATTATCAACAGAAGAAAACAATATAACAACTTTAGTGAAAGCACATAAAATGATATCCTTTTGTAATAAATGTGAATTAAATACATCTAACCTATATTTAAATGCTTAGTAACATTTATTATTAATTATATTAACATCACAGGTAGGCAGAGAAATTGAATTTATAAAAATTGAGAAAATTAATCAAGAGAGGCATAGTAATTAAGTGTGAATCATTTGAAAGAAGGCAAGGATTATTTAATGGAGTAGAAAAGCAGAAAAGCATAGCTATTCTAGGTTTGTTTGTTTTTTTTTTCTCCTTTAATGTGAAGTTTTTTTAAAAGTACAGTTTGTTATAGCTCAATTGATCATTTAATTAAGGAACTTGATTTGCTTTAAGAGGCTTTAAGAGTTGATAATAATCATATTATCATGTTGAATTCCCAGTGGTGAGGTGAGGGTGTCACCTGTTCTACTGGCTCATTTTTGCTTTGCTTGATTTGCTTATGCTCAGTTTATATCATGGTAGATGATGGATGTGGAAGAATATTTAAAAATCATTGCTGGTGATGGGTGGAAAAGAATGCCTTTAGTTTTTAGTATGACATAATTAATCTTTAATAGTGATCAACTAATGTGTGTTTATATGATTATATCTGAAGAGATATTTATTAAATATCTATGATTGATATTTCTGTTGGGATAACTGTGTTATTATTGAGTCTCTGGAACTCTTTTCCACTTCTCATCTAAATACTTGCTTTCATGAGAATTTCCTACTCTAGCAGAAGTAGTGTAGGTACAAAGAACCCCATTTTCTTAGGATAGTAGTCAATCTAATTTACGAAATTAGATTTTTGTGAGCATGAAAGTGAGTGTAGGCCAGCGAAATGAAATATGGAAACCTCAGGGTTCAAAGCAATGGGTTGGCAGAGAGTCAGGTCGGAGACTGAAATGTTATGAGTCATCTATGAGATAGATGGAAACACTGGAGTTGAGCTTTTAAAACAGTAATAGATGGAAAGAAAAACTCCAGACTCTGCCTAAGGAAAAGGCTGCTAGTTTGTTGAAGAAGAGTAGGCTGTGAGACTCGAGCAGTGTCTTGAATAAGTTAGGGGAAAGGCAGGCAAATGGACACTTAAGGTTTATAGTGTGAAAATCTTCTATCCACTTTTTGAAAAACACATTTAGATGAGTTCTTAATGATTCCCAAGAACCACAGTCCGATTTTGGCTTTTGTTTCCTGTGCCCTCCTGCCAGTTTTGATAACCGCACCTTTGTCTCTGAGCCTAATTTTTCCAAAATTATGGGTTCATTTTAATTGTTTAATAGTCTGCTCTTGTCTGCAATTTCCAGAGTTTGAATTGTATGATTTTTCCGCCTGTAAGAAAATGGTCAGTGAAAAAGAATTTTTGGTTAACTATGACATCCTGTATTTAATAGAAATATTTTGTTTTAATGGCATGAAACTAACTATAGCAATGAAAATTTTTCTAATGTAACATCAAGAACTTCTCTTTGTATCTTATATGAACCTTCTGTGAAGTCCAGCTAATTGCAATACCTCCTAAGTTAGAGATCTCATACCCATTCTGAGTCTTCTAAGAATGTAGTACTATCTTAGATCACATTAAGGTTTTCAGATTTTTCTCTAATTGCTTGATAATGTAACACAAGCTTGATAGTATAATAACAAAAGCTTGATGTTCTGTAGTTAGATTCTTTTAAATAATGTAAAAAAAGTTATAAATGATTAGTAGCTTGGATGACTTTTTACATTTCTCTCTGGGAGTTTCAATTGCTATGATTTTGTGGTTGTGTTCAGCTTAATTGCCATTAGCTACTGCTGAAGTCTCCTGCTTACTCACTGTGCAGGCAGTGTCCATCAGCAGCATTTAGTACAGGATGAATGCACAGTTCCTTTTTGTTATGTTCAATGGAATATGTAAATACTTTCAAATGGCCTTCTTCAACTACATTTTTTTTTTTTTAAATGAGAGATATGCTGGAAAAATACTTTGAAAAATATTCATACCCTATTTAGTGGTTGGCTTATTTGTTAGTTGTATTACATTTGGTAATTGGATGACAGGATACGTTTTAGAATACCTAAATAAATTAAGGAGGATATATTTCTTTAATATGATTGTTTTAGGTTGTAGATGGCACTCATGGTAATGTTCTGGTAATCTAAATGTACTCATGTCTGTAATTAAAGTTTGGATAATCATTAGTGATATTAAACCCCTCAAAAAATTACATTCTTCCCTGGGGCTAGGAAGCATCTTCTGAGTTAATCTACTCTAGCAGTTTTTTTTTTTTTTTTTTTTTTTTTTTTTTTTTTTTGAGACGGAGTCTCACTCTGTCACCCAGGCTGGACTGCAGTGGCCGGATCTCAGCTCACTGCAAGCTCCGCCTCCCGGGTTCACGCCATTCTCCGGCCTCAGCCTCCCGAGTAGCTGGGACTACAGGCGCCCGCCACCTCGCCCGGCTAGTTTTTTGTATTTCTTAATAGAGACGGGGTTTCACCGTGTTAGCCAGGATGGTCTCGATCTCCTGACCTCGTGATCCGCCCGTCTCGGCCTCCCAAAGTGCTGGGATTACAGGCTTGAGCCACCGCGCCCGGCCTACTCTAGCAGTTTTAAAACACTATGTTCCCTAGAACAGTTAGAGGTCTGGAAAGGTATAAGAAATTAGGCGATCAGAATTCTCAATTTCCTCTTGAAAGTTTCATCCAGGGATGCTTAATTTTTTTGGTTTTGTATGTTGGGATTTCACACAGACATATTTTCTAAAGTTGGCTATTTCAAAAAATGTTGCAATACAGGCTTTTATGAACATTTGTGATACTCCTTTAATGTAGGTATCTAGAAGATGAATCATTGGATAAGAAAGATAGTCTTATCTAACATTTGATAGACTAACAAATTACTTTCCAGTGTTTCCTAGTTTATACTTCTTTCAGAATCTATGGAAACATCATTTCTTTTCATCCTTGACATCACTGAATATTACCAAATTTTTTAAATTTAAATTTTAGGTCTTAAAAATTTGAAATTTTATCAACTTGATTAGAGTGTGTACCTGATTACTAACCAGGTTTAGCATAGTTTTTGCATTTATTTGACATTTGTAGTTTTTCACTTAATTATTATCGAGTCTAAAAATAATCCCTAACACCTCTTTCCTATTTTTATTGGAGTTTTTTTTTTATTACTGATTTTTAGATACTCTATATATTCTAGTAATAATGTATTACAAATACTTTTCCTCCTAGTCAGACATTTAGATAAGATTTAATTTGGGGACAAAGATGATTTTTCTAAAAATAATTTCAAACCTATTATAGTAGTATTTTTTGATAGTATGATGTCTTTCAGATGGATGTTTTTAAAAGACCATAAAGTAAGTAGATATTACAGTTTTCCTTGGGGAATCACTTCTAGTGTCTCACAGACCTTATTGTTTCTCAACTTAAAAAAAATATATATATATATAAATCTGTTAATTAACATTAGTCGATATACCTATCTAGCTTATTTAGTAGTCTAAAAAAATTTCCTATTAACATGAAGTTTCAAGATTTCACTAAGTTTTTAAATTAAATCTCAAATATTTTGTTACTAAGTAGCAACATGACTGCATTTCTTCTTAAAATCAGTCTGTTTTATAAACTGTCAGCATCATAGTATCCTTCTGGATCAGTTGCGAGTGGGCAGCATCTGTACTTTTCAGAAGGGAAGAGTAGATATTTAACAGTTTACTGAAGGTAGTACCGTTGCGGAATCCGAAATTAGAATCTCAGTCTGTTGAGATGTGCTCTCAAGGTAAAATACATGTGCCATGCAAATAGGGCATAGCTTTCTTGTCTAGCAATGGTTGGCCCAGTATGTGACCCAACATATATTTCCTTGTAGAAAGCATGAGAATCACTCCTATGTTGATGACCATAGCTGAACATGACTGAAAGAATTTTAGCATGACCAGTTGACTTTTTTCCCTGTCACCACTGGCTAGTTCTGAAGTGTAAAGTGTTAAGTTATAAACTGCAGCATTATAATTCCTCTTCTGGTAACATGAAAAATCAGTACTGTAATCCCAGCACTTTGGGAGGCCGAGGCGGGTGGATCACCTGAGGTCAGGAGTTCAAAACCAGCCGTGCCAGCATGGTGAAACCCTGTCTCTACCGAAAATACAAAATTAGCTGGGCATAGCAGTGCATGCCTGTAATCCCAGCTACTCGGGAGGCTGAGGCAGGAGAATCACTTGAACCTGGGAGGCAGAGGTTGTTGTGAACTGAGATCGCGCCACTGCACTCTCTCAGCCTTGGGCAACAAGAGCAAAAAAGAAAAGAAAAGAAAAGAAAAATCAGTAACAAATACACAGATTGTTTTTTTTTAATCCATGGCTACGAAGGTACCCAACTGAATAATACATCATGATATTTCTTATATCATTGTCCTTGAGAACTTATGTCTTTTCAGTGAAAGAAATGAAATATGAAGTATTTCGTGAGACGGTGTTCTCTAACTTTGGGGTGCATCAAATACCTGGAAGTCTTGTGAACACAGCTTGCAGGGCCCCATTACTTGAGTTTCTGACACAGTAGGTCTGAGATGGGGTCTGAAAATTTGCATTTCTAACAAGTCCTTTTATGATGCTGATGGAGGGAACACACTTTGAGAAGCACTACTCTAAACCTGGTAATAAAAATGATGAAAGGTGGTGCTAATCAGGATCGCTTTATTGCCCATGACCAACTACTTTTGTTTCCTCTTTGACATTGTAGCACTTAGGAATTATCTTATTTCCCCTGGAGAAGATCAAACCTAATAGAATTATGCATGCACTATAAGAGATCATCAACCTTACACCTTTTCCCTTGGGCCTAGAGCAATTTGAAAAGAGACATTTCCATCAAATGACATAAAACCTGTAGCTACAGTCACAAATTAACAATTATCAGGGTGTTTGTACCAGTCTCCTCCATTTGGGTTTTATGCATGAATTATAAAACTAGAGATGGGAAAGCAGGAAGAGGATGAAGGAGTAGCATCCAAACTGTTACTCCAATAGAGATTTTGTACTAATTGTGAATTGAAAATGACTAGTCAGTTTAGATGCTTATAAGGCATACCACACTATTGAAAAATAATAAAATGCTGTAGAGAGATATTATCATTGTGCTACATGTTTGTTGTATGTTACTGTTGAGTTTTTATTCCAGACTTTCTTTGGATTATTTTTGGTCCCGAGCAATTTTAGAAGGCACATAGTAGAAACTGCTGGTTGCTTAGTATCCAATTACTCATCCCTTTCTCCTCCTTTTTTACCTCTTCTGATTGTATTTAAGGTGGCAGTGTTGCCAGTGATACATTTCTCAGTGTCTTTTGCAGTTGGGTGCAACCATTGAAATACAAGCAGAGGTAGTTGGATAGGACTTCGGAGAAAATTCCTTGAAGGCTCAGCTGGAAGGTACTCTTTTATAACCCTTCCTCTTCCTCTCTCCCTGGCATTTGGATGTTTTAG
This sequence comes from Theropithecus gelada, assembly GCF_003255815.1. Classification (NCBI taxonomy): domain Eukaryota; kingdom Metazoa; phylum Chordata; class Mammalia; order Primates; family Cercopithecidae; genus Theropithecus; species Theropithecus gelada. Next base: position 157,944,615 of record NC_037670.1, read on the forward strand.
TGGCCATCTCGGACTCTGAGGCCACTTTGAAATTGGAAGCCAAGCACTAGTAGAGCAGGAAGGAGCCTTGATGCCACATGATCACAGGCCAATATTTCCAGCCCTGGACTGTGTACTGTCAGATTGGAGAGAGAAATACATGTCTGTCTTGTTTTACCAGTTTATTTGGATGTTCTGTTACTTGTAAGCAAACCTTGCTGTTTATATTGAAGATGGCGTTGTCTGTCTTTGTTAATGAAGGGTATCTCTTTAAAACCTATGAGGTGTTTTTACAGATGACTTTGTAAGTTCATTGTAAATTATTCCACATGTGTCACTGGGTGCCCGTCATCTTACATCTTTTCTTTCTTCTTCTTTTCACCTAGTGAAATGGTGTATCTTTTGGAGTCAGATACACCTGTTTTATTTTTAACAAGTTTATGGAGGCGTAATTACAGAACATAAAATTCGCCCCTTTTAAATGTACAATTCAGTAATTTTTAGTGAATTTGCTGGTTTACAAACATTACCACAATTCAGTTTTAGAGCATGTCAACCCATTTATGTTATCCCTTGTGCCTGTTTACAGTAAATCCCCACCTCAGCCTCAGAAGATCACCAATCTAATTTCTGTCTCTGTATATTAACCTTTTGGGACATTTCATATAAATAGAATCGTGATGTGGTCTTTTGTATGACCTTGTTTTAGTGAGCATAATGTTTGGAGGTTTATTTATAATTTAGCACATATCCGTAGTTCATTCCTTTTTATTATTGAATAGTATTTTATTGAATGAGTATACTGTATTTTGTTTATCCATTAATCAGTTGATGGACATTGGGTTACATCTACTTTTTGACTATTGTGAGTATGCTGCTCTGAACATTGCTCTTCAAGTCCTTAACACATGTGACTTTGAATCTTAGCTCTGCTTAATAGGCTAGTGACCTTTGGCAAATTGCCTAACTACTGGTCTCTAAAACATGTGATTTTCTTATCTCTAAAAGGTGATAATACAGACTTCCTCATGCAGTTGTTGTGAGGATTAAATGAAATACCTTACGAGATCATTTGTTTAGCAATCTAAACACTGAAAGCATACGAGCAATAGAATTGTTTCAAAAGCATGTATTAAAACAACCCACACCATTATAGTGATTTTCAGTAATGCACTGTGGGTAGTGATAGTGGGACCCACAGGGCTTCAAATGACTACTTAGTATTGTCTTGATAGTTTATTCACTCATTAAGGACAGAGTGGTACACATCACACCAGAAGCTGTAGTGACTGTATTGTGATAGTCCTGGTAATGCACAAGTTGTGACTTTTTCATTGCTCATATGGTTTGGCAAGTAAGAACCATCTTAAAGTTCAGAATTGTAGTGTCTGGTACATAATTTTAATATGCTCTTATAACTTATTTATAAAAGAAAGGAAAGCCGAAAGAGTATATCCACGAGATCTGTATCATTTTTCTTTCTCTTTTCTTTACTGGTAGGCAAAATACCTGAATTTTGGAAATATTAATCCAGAACATCTAGGCTCCAGACATCCTGGCTACATAATTTTCTATTATACCCTCTTAGGTGTGTGCTTGAGGTCTGTGAATTAAACAATAAAAAAGACAAATTAACAAGATTAACAAAATAAAAAGCATACCAGTTTTATTTTAAATTTTACATGTGTGGAATCAGAAAGGAACTGAAATCTCAAAGAAGTAGTTAGATTGGGGGGCTTATATACAGTTTTAACAAAGGGTACTAAATTGTTGAGAATTGACTAGGCAAAGATGGTTTGGGTTTCTGGGGGCAAAAAAAAGATTGTGGGAAGATAAAATATATGGGGGAGACTCATGGTAGATAAAGTTTATTTTGTGAGGGTTGATTATGCAAACTCATCTCAGTGCTCTCTCTGTCTCTGGTGATAAGGATTATTCTTCATTTCCTGGCACGGGGGTCGGAGTGGGCCTTCGCAGGGGAGAATTAATGCCTGCTTTTAGGCAGATGGGGGAGGGCGGAGAGCTATTCCTGTTTCTGCTTTTTCTCAGTTGCCTTCGGTTCAGAATCATCTTTATGCCAAAGTGGCATATTTCGGGGTGACATATTTTGGTTCCCTTAAGTATAATCATTGTAGAGCAAATGCAGGCACAGTACCTGTGATGTAAATATTAGTGAATGAATTTAGTCCTGCGCGAAATCCTCCCTCCCCTCCCTTCTCATACCTTCCCACCACTTCATGCTTAACCACAGTGCAGCATTCTTTCTTTTTGGGGTGACATATTCTGGTTCCCTTGAGTATAATCATTGTAAAGCAAATGCAGAAACAGTACCTGTGTTGTAAATATTTAGTGAATGGTAGTCCTGTGTGAAATCCTCACCTCCCCGCCCTTCCCATTCCTTCCCACCACTTCACGCTTAGCCAGAGCACAGCATTCTTACTTTTCTCCACCTGCTCAGGTTGGAGGATTCAGATATCAATGAGACAAAATGGATCCTACTCTGCTGGAGATTACAGTCTAGCAGGGGAAACATATATTAAGCAAATATCACACAGATAGTTGTTAAGTTGTGATAACTGCTGTGAAAGGAAGGTATACAGTGCTTTGAAAATGTGCTGGCGCTGTGGCTCACACCTGCAATCCCAGCACTTTGGGAGGCCGAGGCAGGTGGATCACCTGAGGGCAGGTGTTCGAGACCAGCCTGGTCAACATGGGGAAACCCTGTCTCTGTTAAAAATACAAAAATTAGCCAGGCATGGTGGCACGTGCATATAATCCCAGCTACTCGGGAATTGAGGTAGTAGAATTGCTAGAACCCAGGAGGAGGAGGTTGCAGTGAGCCGAGGTTGCGCCACTGCACTCCAGCCTGGGCGATAGAGCGAGACTCCGTCTCAAAAAAAAAAAAAGAAAGAAAGAAAGAAAAAAGAAAATGCATAGTACAGGATCTAGCCTAGTCTACAGAGTCAGAAATCTTCTCTGGGGAAGATCTCTGAAGGATCCTAGCATCAGGGAGATGGAGCAGAGGCAAGAAAGGGAATGCCAAACATAGGTAAGATAGTTGTGAAGGCTCCCAGTGAGGAAGAAGATCAATGTGCACAAGACATTCAAAGAAGTTAGTGTAGTGAGGGAGAGCTTAGCTTAAAAACAAACACACAAACAAACAAACAAACAAACTGGACAGTTAACTGAGTTTAGGTCATGCTGCGCTGTGGTTAAGCGTGGTCTTAGTCATCTGATTTTTGGCAAGGTACTCTTTCTAAGCCTCAATCTATTACATTAAGGTTGATCATTCTCATCCTCAGGGAGGCAGTTAAAATGGAAAATAAATTATATGAAACTGGCCAGGTGTGGTAGCTCACGCCTGTAATCCCAGCACCTTGGGAGGTCGAGTCAGGCAGATCCCTTGATTCCAGAAGTTCGAGACTAGTCTGGCCAATGTGGCGAAACCCCGTCTCTACTGAAAATACAAAACTAGCTGGGCGTGGTGGCGTGCACCTATAGTTTCAGCTACTTGGGAGGCTGAGGCAGGAGAATCACTTGAACCCGGGAGGCGGTGGCTGCAGTGAGCCGAGATTGCGCCACTGCACTCCAGCCTGGGCAATAGAGCAAGACTCCATCTCAAAAAAATTTATAAATAAATAAAGTATATGAAACTTTTAACTGTATGTCTGCTATTTTTATTTTATTTTTAAATTTTTATTTATTTACCTATTTTTGAGACTTACTGGGTTATGAGACTGGCTAATTTTTGTATTTTTGGTAGAGACAGCGTTTCACCACATTGCCCAGGCTGGTCTCAAACTCCTGAACTCAAGCGATCCATTGCCTTGGCTTCCGAAAGTGCTGGGATTACAGGTACAAGCCACCACACCCGGCTTGATATTATTTTTATCATCAAAAGTTTTACCTGTTTTCTAGGAAAAGCATTCTAAGATATTTTACATATTTTTCTGTCTTTTTGAACATAATATTTTAAACATGATACACCTTTTTATTGATAACTTCAGGTTGTCATTATCAGCTCCAAACAGCATACTATACTGAAGTTTTGGTCTGATTGTCCTTGATGTAAGTGATCCAGCATCCTATCTTTTTGTGTTCTTGGGTCTGATTTGTATTTAATTTGTTATTTCTTTGTTGCAGGCATTTTCTTCCTGCTCATAGCTTACTGTCTTCTAGTAGTCTTTGTTTCCTTCTTTCTTTTGGAGTTAGAAATCGGACATAAGAATGCGTTGCTGGCCGGGCGCGGTGGCTCAAGCCTGTAATCCCAGCACTTTGGGAGGCCGAGACGGGTGGATCACGAGGTCAGGAGATCGAGACCATCCTGGCTAACACGGTGAAACCCCGTCTCTACTAAGAAATACAAAAAACTAGCCGGGCAAGGTGGCGGGCGCCTGTAGTCCCAGCTACTCGGGAGGCTGAGGCAGGAGAATGGCGTGAACCCAGGAGGCGGAGCTTGCAGTGAGCTGAGATCCGGCCACTGCACTCCAGCCGGGGCAAGAGAGCGAGACTCCGTCTCAAAAAAAAAAAAAAAAAAA